>NC_134268.1:221725280-221827780 GCF_031893055.1 Leptodactylus fuscus | reverse complement strand
ATAAGAGATAGATAGATAGATAGATAGATAGATAGATAGATAGGAGATAGATAGATAGATAGATAGATAGGAGATAGATAGATAGATAGATAGATAGATAGATGATAGATAAATAGATACGAGATAGATAGATGGATAGATAGATACCGTATTTTGCGGACTATAAGGCGCACCGGACTATAAGGCGCATTACCCATGAGCGCCTTATAGTCCTGCCTAGGTCCATATATAAGGCGCACCGGACTACAAGGCGCAGCGCTGTCCGGTGCGCCTTATATGATTGAAAGCGGCGGCCGGCAAACTTTGCCGGCGGCCGCTTAACCCCCCGCGTGCCAGCCGCTTCTATTCATTTCAATGGTACGCTTCCATTGAAATGAATGGAAGCGCTCGGCACACGAGGAGTTAAAGAACTTCCTTCTTGATCACGTCGGAATAATCTCCTTACCTTTTTACCATAGCCAGCGCCGCCTTCTTCCGCAGCTCCGTCTCTGTCTTCTTTGGGCCTCATGGATGACGCATGCGCAGTCGGCTCTAACAGGCTCTCGCAGCCAGAGCCGACTGCGCATGCGTCATCCATGAGGCCCAAAGAAGACGACACGGAAGGCGCGAACACAGCTCAGGGAGAAGGCGGCGCTGGCTATGGGAAAGGTAAGAGACGAATAGTCTTTTAAGGCTATTCCGACGAGGTTAGGGGGAAGAGGTTCTTTTAATGGTAGAATCTAGAGTTGAGCGAGTACTGTTCGGATCGGCTGATCCGAACAGTACTCGCTCATCTCTAGTAGAATCTCTTTAAGCAGCGGCCGCCGGCAAAGTCTGCATGCCGCTTCCATACATTACAATGAGAGCGCGCTATTCAAATAGTTAGAGATGAACGAATACTATTTGAATAGCGCGCTCCCATTGCAATGTATGGAAGCGGCATGCAGACTTTGCCGGCGGGCCGCCGCTTGACTCCTCGCGTGCCGCCGCTTAACTCCTCGCGTGCCGCCGCTTCAAGCCTTATATAAGGCGCACCGGACTATAAGGCGCACTTTCGATTTCTGAGGAAATCAAAGTATTTTATGTGCGCCTTATAGTCCGGAAAATACGGTAGATAGATAGATAGATAGATAGATAGATAGATAGATAGATAGATAGGAGATAGATAGATAGATAGATAGATAGATAGATAGATAGATAGATAGGAGATAGATAGATAGGAGATAGATAGATAGATAGATAGATAGGAGATAGATAGATAGATAGATAGATAGATAGATAGATAGATAGGAGATAGATAGATAGATAGATAGATAGATAGATAGGAGATAGATAGATAGATAGATAGATAGATAGATAGATAGGAGATAGATAGATAGATAGATAGATAGATAGATAGATAGGAGATAGATAGATAGATAGGAGATAGATAATAGATAGATAGATAGATAGATGATAGATAGATAGATAGATAGATAGATAGATAGATAGATAGATAGATAGATAGATAGATAGGAGATAGATAGATAGATAGATAGGAGATAGATAGATAGATAGATAGATAGATAGATAGATAGATAGGAGATAGATATATAGATAGATGATAGATAAATAGATACGAGATAGATAGATAGATAGATAGATAGATAGGAGATAGATAAATAGATACGAGACAGATAGATAGATAGATAGATAGATAGATAGATAGATAGGAGATAGATAATAAATAGATAGATAGATAGATAGATAGATAGATAAATAGATAGATAGATAGATAGATAGATAATAGATAGATAGATAGATAGATAGATAGGAGATAGATAGATAGATAGATAGATAGATAGATAGATAGATAGATAGGAGATAGATAGATAGGAGATAGATAGATAGGAGATAGATAGATAGATAGATAGATAGATAGATAGATAGATGATAGATAGATAGATAGATAGATAGATAGATAGATAGATAGATAGATATGAGATAGATAACAGATCGATCAGATAAAATTAAATAGATTTTGTTCTAGAAGACTCCGTGTGTGTCTCTCCGTAGTCTGATATCTGAGCTATAAACCTCCCGGGTGACCAGTAAATGTGAATGTCTTGAGAAGAGATTTTAATAAGAAACCAATTAGATTTCCCAATAGCCCTGCCTGTGTCTGGAGGATGTGCGGGATGTTTTGCCGCCTGTAAATGTTCTCCGCTTCCAAAAACAAATTAGAAATGAAAATGCATTAAACTATTCTGTGTAATCACATTGTATCCGCCATTGTGGAATGTTCTCCAGATATTGGGGCAGTCATGGACCTGCTGGGGGTTGTTCTGTCTCTTCCTCCTTCTCACATATTCAGCAGGTTTAGTGATGAGTACAGGGACTTGCCGTCATGTAGCTGTGGGGGGCGCTATTTTTTGGCTATAGATAGATACACAAGCTCCTAGATCTAGATATTGAGGACTAACAGTCTATATTGGCAATGGCCGGGATGGTGACAGAAGACACAGTAAGACAAGCCAGAGGTCATGGACATCATTTTATCTGATGTCTATGGGCAGATTAATGTGGAGGTTCAGATCTGGGGTGAAAACTGAGAAACCATAAAATAGAGGTTGATAATAATCAGAGGACAGAGGCCAGACATACGGCAGAGGCCGGAGAGTCCGAGGAACAGATTACTGGGCTATATTCTCCTTCATTCTGTTGTATCTGCCTCCCTTCCCTTTGTTCCTTCTTTACTTTCATCCTTCCTTACTGATTTCCTTCCTTCCTCTTTTCTGCCCTTTCCCTCCTTCCTCCTTATTTCCCGCCATTCCCCTGCTTCCTGCCCCCTTACTGCTCCCCTCTCTTTCCTTCTTCCTCATTCCCACCCCTCCCTCCCTGCTCTTTCCTTCTTCCCTCATTCTCGCCCCTTCCCCTCCCTTCTCCCCGTTCCTTCCTTCTTCCCTCATTTCCGCCCCTCCTTCCTCCCCACTCTTCCCTTCTTCCCGCCCTGCCCCTTCCCTCCTTCCTCCCCACTCTTTCCTTCCTCCCTCTTTCTCGCTCTTCCCTCCCTTCTCCCCGCCCTTCCCTTCCTCCCTTTTTTCCTCCCCTTCTTCCTCCCTGCTCTTTCCTTCTTCCCTCATTCCCGCCCATCCCCTTCTTCCTCCCTGCTCTTCCCTTCCTCCCTCATTCCCGCCCCTCCTTCCTCCTGCTCTTCGCTTCCTCCCTCATTCCCGCCCCTCCCCTCCTTCCTCCCCGCTCCTTCCTTTTTCCCTCATTCCCACCCCTTCCCTCCTTCCTTCTTCCCTCATTCCCGCCCCTCCTTCCTCCCTGCTCTTTCCTTCTTCCCTCATTCCTGCCCCTCCCCACTTTCCTCCCTGCTCTTCCCGCCCCTCCTTCCTCCCTGCTCTTCCCTTCTTCCCACCCCTTCCCTCCTTCTCCCCGCTCTTTCCTTCCTCCGCTCTTTCCTTCCTCCTCTTCTCGCCCTTCCCCTCGCCCTTCCCTTCCTCATTCCCGCCCCTCCCCTCCTTCCTCCCTGCTCCTTCCTTCATCCCTCATTCCCACCCCTCCCCTCCTTCCTCCCCTTTCTTTCCTTCCTCCCTCATTCCCACCCCTCCCCTTCCTTCTTCCCTTATTCCCGCCCCTCCCCTCCTTCCTCCCTGCTCTTCCCTTCTTCCCTCATTCCCGCCCCTCCCTCCTCCCTGCTCTTCCCTTCCTCCCTCCCTCATTCCCGCCCCTCCTTCCTCCCTTCTTCCCTCATCCCCTCCCCTCCTTCCTCCCTGCTCTTCCCTCATTCCCGCCCCTCCTTCCTCCCCGCTCCTTTTTTCTTCCTTCATTCCCGCCCCTCCCCTCCCTGCTCTTTCACTCTTCCATCATTCCCGCCCCTCCTTCCTCCCTGCTCCTTCCTTCTTCCCGCCCCTCCCCTCCTTCCTCCCTGCTCTTCCCTCATTCCCGCCCCTCCTTCCTCCCCGCTCCTTTTTTCTTCCTTCATTCCCACCCCTCCCCTCCCTGCTATTTCACTCTTCCGTCATTCCCGCCCCTCCCCTCCTTCCTCCCCGCTCCTTCCCTCATCCCCTCCCCTCCTTCCTCCCTACTCTTCCCTCATTCCCACCCCTCCTTCCTCCCCGCTCCTTTTTTCTTCCTTCATTCCCGCCCCTCCCCTCCCTGCTCTTTCACTCTTCCGTCATTCCCGCCCCTCCCCTCCTTCCTCCCTGCTCTTCCCTTCTTCCCTCATTCCCGCCCCTCCCTCCTCCCTGCTCTTCCCTTCCTCCCTCCCTCATTCCCGCCCCTCCTTCCTCCCCGTTCCTTCCTTCTTCCCTCATCCCCTCCCCTCCTTCCTCCCTGCTCTTCCCTCATTCCCGCCCCTCCTTCCTCCCGCTCCTTTTTTCTTCCTTCATTCCCGCCCCTCCCCTCCCCGCTCTTTCACTCTTCCGTCATTCCCGCCCCTCCCCTCCTTCCTCCCTCCTTCTTCCCGCCCCTCCCCTCCTTCCTCCCTGCTCTTCCCTCATTCCCGCCCCTCCTTCCTCCCCGCTCCTTTTTTCTTCCTTCATTCCCGCCCCTCCCCTCCTTCCTCCCTGCTCCTTCCTTCTTCCCGCCCCTCCCCTCCTTCCTCCCTGCTCCTTCCTTCTTCCCGACCCTCCCCTCCTTCCTCCCTGCTCCTTCCTTCTTCCCGCCCCTCCCCTCCTTCCTCCCTGCTCCTTCCTTCTTCCCGACCCTCCCCTCCTTCCTCCCCGCTCCTTCCTTCCTCCCTCTTTCCCCTCCTTCCCTACTTATTATACTTGTTACTACCACGTTCGGCTCATTATCGTCTAGGTGCTAAATAAGTATCGACACTAATGATTCAATTTCCATCTTGACAAATGTTTCACACGTCTTCCTTCCTCCTTAGACTGTGGGATCTGTTTCACCAACATCTTGTGCCTCTCACAGGTTTACACCTCCTTGTACTTATCACTGAATAATCAGAGACTTAATAGCTACAAGACGTCTATTAACACCAGTTCAGGATTCCATTGCGTCTCCTCTGGTCTAATTACCTTCTATAGCCAGAACCTGTGTGACTCAGCGGTGGCGGTGGCGAGCATCCTCCATGTTTTTATGACTCCTCGGACTCCTTTTAAAGCTATGTCTCCCAGTCTAGCCCTCCCAAACTCACAACAGGCGAGGTTTCCAGGATTTTCATCGTTAGCTATTAATTAACCAATTAACCCAGCTCTAATTACTAAAGTAAAAAGTCTCCACGGGTGCGAGAGATTAAAATCCAGACTGATCGGAATCGCTAAAATCATTTTCAACTTTACATTTTAATTGGATATTAATGGTTTCTGGATTCCTGCTGTTTGTTTTCATTAGAAAATCCATTTTCCCCACTGTCATCTGTGATCGGCAAGGAAGCCTGGAAGCAAGTGCTCAATATCTTCACAGCGCCACCACTGAGGAAATGATGTATTACACAGCTCCCATTGAAATCAGCGGACTGTGGAGTCCTCCAGAAAGAAAGACACTCTTATATCCTTCCATACACCCTTATATCCTTCTATACACCCTTATATCCTTCTATACACCCTTATATCCTTCCATACACCCTTATATCCTTCCATACACCCTTATATCCTTCCATACACCCTTATATCCTTCTATACACCCTTATATCCTTCCATACACCCTTATATCCTTCTATACACTCTTATATCCTTCTATACACCCTTATATCCTTCTATACACCCTTATATCCTTCCATACACCCTTATATCCTTCTATACACCCTTATATCCTTCCATACACCCTTATATCCTTCTATACACCCTTATATCCTTCTATACACCCTTATATCCTTCTATACACTCTTATATCCTTCCATACACCCTTATATCCTTCTATACACCCTTATATCCTTCCATACACCCTTATATCCTTCCATACACCCTTATATCCTTCTATACACTCTTATATCCTTCCATACACCCTTATATCCTTCCATACACCCTTATATCCTTCTATACACCCTTATATCCTTCTATACACTCTTATATCCTTCCATACACCCTTATATCCTTCTATACACTCTTATATCCTTCCATACACCCTTATATCCTTCTATACACTCTTATATCCTTCCATACACCCTTATATCCTTCCATACACCCTTATATCCTTCTATACACTCTTATATCCTTCCATACACCCTTATATCCTTCTATACACCCTTATATCCTTCTATACACCGTTATATCCTTCCATACACCCTTATATCCTTCTATACACTCTTATATCCTTCTATACACTCTTATATCCTTCCATACACCCTTATATCCTTCCATACACCCATATATCCTTCTATACACCCTTATATCCTTCCATACACCCTTATATCCTTCTATACACCCTTATATCCTTCCATACACCCTTATATCCTTCTATACACTCTTATATCCTTCTATACACTCTTATATCCTTCTATACACTCTTATATCCTTCTATATTTCCTTATTACCATACAGGCCCGAAGCCTGCTAGGAGTAACATTGGATCCTGGAGAGGTGAGTAACAGTGTTTATTATGTTCCCTCACCTCCCCTGGGTCTCTGATTATTATGCTCAGTGGTCTGAAAGGACCCCCGAGTATAACAATAGTTCATGGGTGGGCCACTATGGGGCTTAAGAGTTGGGTGGGCAACTAAGGAGCATAAAAGAGGTTGCAGGGTCCATTGCAGGGTCCCCTGCAACCTCTATTATGCTCTACAGTCTACTGTGCCAGGTTGGGGCAAAATATAGGCTGCAGGCAGGGTCGGACTGGGGTGCCTAGGGCCCACCAGTGGGATTATTTCCAGGGGCCCACCCTACTGCCATATGTAATATCGCCCGTCCAGTTTTTGCCATTATACACGTTTAAAGTGCATTTTCACGCACAATACAGTGTGCAAAACAGCTATGGCTACACTACTACTTCCTTCATGCAACCAAAGATCACAGTGTCCCTTTGGGACTCTTTCACATTAGTGAATGGAGTCGCATTGGGTCCCTCAGGTTGCAATGTGACTCCATTCACTAACATGAGTGAAAGAATCACAGGGCGACACATCTTTGGTTGTATGACAGAAGTTATAGTGTAGCCATAGCCTTATGCTAGGTTCACAACAGCGGCAAGCTCTCCGTCATACAGGTCCACAATGGGACCAGAATGACGGAGAGGTGGACTATCAAAATAACGGTTACACACAGACAGTGGCAGACCTCATTAACATAATGAAGTCCGCCAGGTGTCAGCCATTTTCAGGCAGATAAGGGTATGTTCACACATCAGTATGCCATCCGTCTGTTTGAATTCAGTTTGACACTTCAAAACGGACTGAGGCACATACTGATTGTATACTGACACCGGACTGATGCACATACTGATTGTATACTGACACCGGACTGATGCACATACTGATTGTATACTGACACCTTTTTATGCTGATAGCAAACGCTCTCCGTCCCCTAGAGGACAGATAAGGGGATTAAAAGTAGCAATTATAACCAGAGTAGAGATCAGTATGTGCATCAGTCCGTTCTGAAGTGTCAAACTGAATTCAAACGGACGGATGGCATACTGATGTGTGAACATATCCTAAGTCCTCAGCGTTTCTGAAACTTGGATATTGTTATGCTGGAGCTCTAGAAAAGGGCACCAGCATAACAATAGAAAGGGACATCATCTATGGGGTGGGTGGACTACAACTCTCAACAGTTCCAGGGCATCTGGAGCTGCTGGGAGTTGTAGTAATTGAAAGATTTGGGGGCATCTTTCGATTGTCCACCTCAGACAGCGGGGGGATTGGGGGTGCTAGCAGTACCATTACAATAAATCACAACATTACAATAAATACAATGCAGTAATATTTTGTGCAGTAATACTCACAGGAGACGTCTTCCCACATTTCCCGTCTCTTCCCTTTGGACCACCATGACCACTTCTTCCAGCTGTGACTTGACTCTGTAAAGTTTGAAACACAGATATCTTTGACTCCTCACTGCTCCACACATCCAACCCATATATATATATATATATATATATATATATATATATATATATATCTCAATCTCACAGCAGCCTTCAGCCTATATTATGCCCCACAGTGGCACAATAGACTGTGGGGCATAATAGAGGTTGCAGGGGGGCCACTGTAGGGCATAATAGAGGTTACAGGGACCACAGTGGACCCTTCAAGCTCTATTATGCCCCACAGTTGCACACCCATGAACTATTATTATACTCGGGGGTCATTTCAGACCCTGAGTATAATAATCGGAGCCCCAGGGGAGGTGAGAGAACATAATAAACACTGTTACTCACCTCGCCGGGATCCGATTTTACTCCTAGCAGGCTTTGGGCCTATATGGTAATGTGTCAGACGTCACGTGGTCTGGGATATTACCATATAGGCCCAAAGCCTGTGCTAGCAGTAACAGCCTGTTACCATACAGGCCCAAAGCCTGTAACAGGTTATTACTACTACCACAGGCTTCGGGCCTATATAGTACTGCTAGCACAGGCTTCGGGCCTATATGGTAGTATCCCAGACCACGTGACGTCTGACACATTACCATATAGCCCCGAAGCCAGCTAGGAGTAACACCGGATCCCGGAGAGGTGAGTAACAGTGTTTATTATGTTCTCTCACCTCCCCTGGGGCCCCGATTATTATACTCGGGGGTCTGAAAAGACCCCTGAGTATAATATTAGCGGCAGTGGGATCGCGGCCTGGCCCGGGCCTATTCACTACCGCCCGCCGCGGCCTAAAGTACAAGGGGAAGCGGGGGCGGCAGTGAGCAGGTGCGAGTTGGTAAATAGGCCGCTGCCTGCTGGTAGATACTCCAGCAGGCAGCGGCCTATTATAAAACAAAAAAAAGTTATTATACTTACCGTCCGACCGCGCGCTGCTTCTCCCGCTGCTGCCGCATACTCTTCTCTCAGACGTCTGTGTATCAGCGTAGGCGGCGTGATGACGCCGCCTACGCTGATACGTAGATGGCTGAACAAGCGCAAGGAGAGCGGTAGCCCTAAGCGCCTCCCCTAATCCTCCTCTGACATGGGCAGGGGCCCGATTGAAATGTCAAGGGCCCGATCAGGCCCCTAACCACCCGATCCACCCCATTGATGATCGGGCCCCTGCCTATGCTAAAATGATTAGCTGTATAGTCGGGGCCCGGGGGCCCACCGGGGGATCCCCCGGTGCTCCGGCGGGCCAGTCCGACCCTGGATGCAGGGGCCGTTGTGGGATATATATAGGGGTTGGATGCATGGAGAAGTGAGGAGTCAGAGATGTCTGTGTTGCAAACTTTACAGAGTCAAGTCACAGCTGGAAGAAGTGGTCATGGCGATCCGAAGTGAAGAGACGGAAAATGTGGGGAGACGTCTCCTGTGAGTATTACTGTATTGTATTTATCTATAGGAGATAGATAGATAGATAGATAGATAGATAGATAGATAGATAGATAGATAGGAGATAGGAGATAGATAGATAGATAGATAGATAGATAGGAGATAGATAGATAGATAGATAGATAGATAGATAGATAGGAGATAGGAGATAGATAGATAGATAGATAGATAGATAGATAGATAGATAGATAGATAGATAGATAGGAGATAGGAGATAGATAGATAGATAGATAGATAGATAGATAGATAGATAGATAGATAGGAGATAGATAGATAGATAGATAGATAGATAGATAGATAGGAGATAGATAGATAGATAGATAGATAGGAGATAGATAGATAGATAGATAGATAGGAGATAGATAGATGATAGATAGATAGATAGATAGATAGATAGATAGGAGATAGATAGATAGATAGATAGATAGATAGATAGATAGATAGATAGGAGATAGATAGATAGATAGATAGATAGATAGATAGGAGATAGATAGATAGGAGATAGATAGATAGATAGATAGATAGATAGATAGGAGATAGATAGATAGATAGATAGATAGGAGATAGATAGATAGATAGATAGATAGGAGATAGATAGATAGATAGATAGATAGATGATAGATAGATAGATAGATAGATAGGAGATAGATAGATAGATAGATAGATAGATAGATAGATGATAGATAGATAGATAGATAGATAGATAGATAGGAGATAGATAGATAGATAGATAGATAGATAGATAGATAGATAGGAGATAGATAGATAGATATATAGGAGATAGATAGATAGATAGATAGATAGATAGGAGATAGATAGATAGATAGATAGATAGATAGATAGATAGATAGATAGATAGATGATAGAATACAGTTTCCTGCTCTTCTAGCCTGTAGCCATCTATTACTATGATGACTTGCCCGGGGCTGTCAGCTCTTGGCCGCCGGTCTCAGGCTCCGCTATCCGCTGGCTTATTACGCATTCAGTGCGTGTCTGCTCAGCAGTCTGGACCAGAGGCCGATGTCAGAGGACTGTTCACATTAATGCTGAAACACACAACTTTCATTTCCCATTCATTTACTAGAGCCAGATGGTAAAATAATAAATGACTGTGACCTTGTACAGACCACTAATATGTGACACACTGCAAATCACCCCAACAATGGGGGGCGCTGCACTGACTGCACAGAACAAAGGAGCCCTGCGCGGTGTTAATCTGAGAACACATCACACGTGTGGCCCCGATACTGCACCGCACATTATACATCATACGCCCCCTAGAGACCGGACTATGACTACACCCAAGTAGGTGGGAAATTACATTAAAGCTCATTTCTGCTTGTAATAACTTATTTCTTCTCCCTCTCCTGGATTTTACCTAATTTTTCCTCTTTATTTGATGTTTCCAATATTTATCCTACTAGGGGTTAAAAAGATTAGAAATAAATCTGGAGAAAGGAGAGACAGTCTACTGTATAGTACAGTGTTGGCCAAAAGTCTTGCCCCCTGCAGTTCTGTCAGATAATCCTCGGTGTCCCCCAGATAATGATTACAAGCACAGACTCTTTGGTAATATCTTCATTTATTTTTCTTGCAATGAAAAAACACAAAAGAGAATGAAAAAAAAGTCACATCATTGATCATTTTACACAAAACTCCAGAACTGGTGTGGACAGAAGTATTGGCACCCTCAGCCTAATACTTGGTCGCACAACCTTTAGACACAATAACTGCGCACAACCGCTTCCGCTAACCAGCAATGAGTTTCTTACAAGGCTCTGCTGGAATCTTAGACCATTCTTCTTTGGCAAACTGCTCGCGGTCCCCCCTGAGATGTGAAGGGGGCCTTCTCCAAACTGCCACCAAGAGATCTCTCCCCCTCCCCCACAGGTGTTCTATGGGATTCAGGGCTGGACTCATTGCTACCACTTTACAAGTCTCCAGGGCTTTCTCTCACCACCATTTTCTAGTGCTGACCTGAAGTGTGTTTTGGGTCCTTGTCCTGCTGGAAGAGCCCTGACCTCTGAGGGAGACCCCGCTTTCTCACACTGGGCCCTACATGATGCTGCACAATGTGTTGGTCGTCTTCAGACTTCATAATGCCATGCACACGGTCAAGCAGTCCAGTGCCAGAGGCAGCAAAGCAACCCCAAACCATTAGGGACCTCCGCTATGTCTGACTGTAGGGGGCGTCTTCTTCTCTTTGAAGGCCTCTTTTTCCCTGTAATCTCTATGTTGAGGCCTTTTCCTACTTTTGTCTCCTCTGACCAGAGAACATTCTTCCAGAACGGTTTTGGCTTTCTCAGGTAAGTTTTGGCAAACTCCAGCCTGGCTTCTGTCTCTGGGTAAGAAGTGGGGTCTTCCTGGGTCTCCTACCATACAGTCCCTTCTCATTCAGACGCTGACGCTGGATAGTACGGGGTGACACTGTTGTACCCTCGGACTGCAGGGCAGCTTGGACTTGTTTGGATGTTAGTCGAGGTTCTTTATCCGCCATCCGCACAGTCTTGTGGTGAAATCTCTCGTCAATGTTTCTTTTGCGTCCACATCTAGGGAGGTTAGCCACAGTGCCATGGGCTTTACACTTCTGGATGACACTGCGCACGGTAGACACAGGAACATTCAGGGCTTTGGAATTGGACTTGTAGCCTTGAGATTGCTCAGGCTTCCTCACAATTTTGCTTCTCAAGTCCTCAGACAGTTCTTTGGTCTTCTTTCTTTTCTCCATGCTCAATGTGGTCACACAAGGACACAGGACAGAGGTGGAGTCAACTTTAATCCATTTCAACTGGCTGCAAGTGTGATTTAGTTATTGCCACCACCTGTTAGGTGCCTCAGGTAAGTAACAGGTGCTGTTAATTACACAAATTAGAGAAGCATCACATGATTTTTCAAACAGTGCCAATACTTTTGTCCACCCCCTTTTTTATGTTTAGTGTGGAATTATATCCAATTTGGCTTTTTGACAATTCTTTTTGTGGTTTTCCATTGAACACAAATTAAATGAAGATAATACCAAAGAATTTGTGATTGCAATCATTATCTGGAAGAACAGGAGTATTATCTGACAGAATTGCAGGGGGGCCAATACTTTTGGCCAACACTGTAGATAGATAGATAGATAGATAGATAGATAGATAGATAGATAGATTTCTTCCTTGATTGCTAGTTTGTTACAATGTATCAGTCTGGGCTCTTACCCTCTGTTCACACCTGTTTTGCTGTTTCCATTGTTCTGGTCCTTTGGAGATCCAAATGAAGAGAAAACCTGATAGGTTTGTTCTTTTTAATTTTCCCTGAGTCCTGAATAGAACATGGCGCACTTAGAACCCGCTGACAACCTCTTGTTATTCTGTGCTATTGGGGCCGGTGTGCGGCAGTCACAGCCAGGAGACATAATTGTGCCGCTAATACCTGCCGGCGGAGAGGGGGCGCCGTGTGCACAGGCAGCCGCATAGAACATTCTGTAATAATTAATGAAAAGGCTGCAGAGGAGGAATCTGCTCATTACCACCGACATGTAAGAGACACGACTGGTGCCGCCACCGCCACCGCTCCAAATAAAGGGGCCGACAGAGAAACTCTGTTACCATAGCAGCAATCTGCACAGTTCAGAACCCCGCGCCGGCATCCTGATTGCTTCCCCGAGGAGGTAAACAAACAGCTGGCTGATATTACTCCGAAAGTACAGAATCCACCTACACAGGGAACGCAACGGAGGGGACACTGGAGAGCGGGGAATGGCAAAAGAGGATGGAGAGGATAGTAATAGTAATAATAATAAAAATAATAGTAATAATAATAATACAAATATAATAATAATAATAATAATAATAGTAATAATAATAATAATAATAATAATACAAATATAATAATAATAATAATAATAATAATAATAATAATAATACAAATATAATAATAATAATAATAATAATAATAATAATAATAATAGTAATAATAATAATAATACAAATATAATAATAATAATAATAATAGTAATAATAATAATAATAATAATAATAATAATACAAATATAATAATAATAATAATAGTAATAATAATAATACAAATATAATAATAATAATAATAATAATACAAATATAATAATAATAATAATAATAATAATAGTAATAATAATACAAATATAATAATAATAATAATAATAATAATAATAATAATAATAATAGTAATAATAATAATAATAATACAAATATAATAATAATAGTAATAATAATAATAATAATACAAATATAATAATAATAATAGTAATAATAATAATAATACAAATATAATAATAATAATAATAATAATACAAATATAATAATAATATAATAATAATAATAATAATAATAATAATAATACAAATATAATAACAATAATCTAAATATAATATTAATAATAATAATAATGATAATAATCTACATATAATAATAATACAAATAAAATATCAATAATAATAATAATCTAAATATAATCATAATTTTAAAAAAAATAAAAAATAATAATAATATAATAATAATAATAATATAATAATAATAATACAAATATAATATAATAATAATAATAATACAAATATAATAATAATAATACAAATATAATAATAATAATAATACAAATATAATAATAATATAATAATAATAGTAATAATAATACAAATATAATAATAATAATAATAATAATAATAATAATAATAATACAAATATAATAACAATAATCTAAATATAATATTAATAATAATGATAATAATAATCTACATATAATAATAATACAAATAAAATATCAATAATAATAATCTAAATATAATCATAATTAAAAAAAAAATAATAATATTGATAATGATAAGAATAATACATAAAATGTTTTATTTTAGGTTAATATTATCATTATTATTGTTAATGTTATTACATATTATTTTCTTTAAATTATTACATTTCATATTCTTATATTTTATTATTATTATTATTATTACTACATTTTATGTCCTTCTTCGTATTATTATTAAAATAATAATAGCATGAAATGTAATAATTATTATTATTATTATAATAATATATTAATTATATAAAATGAGATGATAATAATAAACATATATTATATAAAAAATCCTCTTCATAATAATAATATTAGAAAATGTAATAATAATCATAAAAATAATACATAATTATATAAAATGTGATGGTAATACTATATACAGTGGGGCAAAAAAGTATTTAGTCAGTCACCAATAGTGCAAGTTCCACCACTTAAAAAGATGAGAGGCGTCTGTAATTTACATCATAGGTAGACCTCAACTATGAGAGACAAAATGAGAAAACAAATCCAGAAAATCACATTGTCTGATTTTGTAAGAATTTATTTGCAAATTATGGTGGAAAATAAGTATTTGGTCACCTACAAACAATCCAGATTTCTGGCTCTCACAGACCTGTAACTTCTTCTTTAAGAGTCTCCTCTTTCCTCCACTCATTACCTGTAGTAATGGCACCTGTTTAAACTTGTTATCAGTATAAAAAGACACCTGTGCACACCCTCAAACAGTCAGACTCCAAACTCCACTATGGTGAAGACCAAAGAGCTGTCAAAGGACACCAGAAACAAAATTGTAGCCCTGCACCAGGCTGGGAAGACTGAATCTGCAATAGGCAACCAGCTTGGATTGAAGAAATCAACTGTGGGAGCAATAATTAGAAAATGGAAGACATACAAGACCACTGATAATCTCCCTCGCTCTGGGGCTCCACGCAAAATCTCACCCCGTGGGGTCAAAATGATCACAAGAACGGTGAGCAAAAATCCCAGAACCACGCGGGGGGACCTAGTGAATGAACTGCAGAGAGCTGGGACCAATGTAACAAAGCCTACCATCAGTAACACACTACGCCGCCAGGGACTCAGATCCTGCAGTGCCAGACGTGTCCCACTGCTTAAGCCAGTACATGTCCGGGCCCGTCTGAAGTTTGCTAGAGAGCATTTGGATGATCCAGAAGAGTATTGGGAGAATGTCCTATGGTCTGATGAAACCAAACTGGAACTGTTTGGTAGAAACACAACTTTTCGTGTTTGGAGGAAAAAGAATACTGAGTTGCATCCATCAAACACCATACCTACTGTAAAGCATGGGGGTGGAAACATCATGCTTTGGGGCTGTTTCTCTGCAAAGGGGCCAGGACGACTGATCCGGGTACATGAAAGAATGAATGGGGCCATGTATCGTGAGATTTTGAGTGCAAACCTCCTTCCATCAGCAAGGGCATTGAAGATGAAACGTGGCTGGGTCTTTCAACATGACAATGATCCAAAGCACACCGCCAGGGCAACGAAGGAGTGGCTTTGTAAGAAGCATTTCAAGGTCCTGGAGTGGCCTAGCCAGTCTCCAGATCTCAACCCTATAGAAAACCTTTGGAGGGAGTTGAAAGTCCGTGTTGCCAAGCGACAGCCCCAAAACATCACTGCTCTAGAGGAGATCTGCATGGAGGAATGGGCCAACATACCAACAACAGTGTGTGCCAACCTTGTGAAGACTTACAGAAAACGTTTGACCTCTGTCATTGCCAACAAAGGAGATAGAACAAAGTATTGAGATGACATTTTGTTACTGACCAAATACTTATTTTCCACCATAATTTGCAAACAAATTCTTACAAAATCAGACAATGTGATTTTCTGGATTTGTTTTCTCATTTTGTCTCTCATAGTTGAGGTCTACCTATGATGTAAATTACAGACGCCTCTCATCTTTGTAAGTGGTGGAACTTGCACTATTGGTGACTGACTAAATACTTTTTTGTCCCACTGTATATGTCTCTAATATCATGTCCTCGCTCTATCTGAAACTAAATCTCTCTAACGCTGGGTTCACACCTGCGTTTGGGGTCTCCGTTCTATGGTTTCCGTCTTCTGCATGGCAGAAGACGGAAACCATAGACCGGGTCCGGCCGTGCGCGGCGGTGAGCGTTTTAGGCTCTCCACCGCGAAACCGGATTTTTTTTATCCGGACACAGAGTACTGCATGTCCGACTCTGTGTCCGGATTATAAAACCCGGTTTCGCGGCGGAGAGCGCAAAACGCTCACTGCCGCGCACAGCCGGACAGCTTTCTCACCCATTCAAATGAATGGGTGAGAAAGTCTCCTGCAGGTTTCCGTCTCCTGCCTGTGTTTTAGGCAGGAAACGGAAACCTAAGTACGGAGACCGGGCCGCAGATGTGAACGAGCCATAAGGCTGTATTCACACAGAGTAACGCCAGGCGTTTTTTGTGTGTTTTTTGCACATAGCGCCGCGTTAACTCCGCGTATACGCCACATTAACGCTAGGCAACGCCACCGCAAGATAGCGCGGCGTTAATGCGGCGTACACGCGGCGTTAACACGGCGCTATGTGCAAAAAGCACACAAAAAACGCTTGGCGTTACTCTGTGTGAATACAGCCTAAGACTGAACTGCTACTGTTTCCACCATCTAATAGATCTGTCCCTGATATATCCATTGCAGTCTCAGGCCTTACTATAACTCCTAGGTAGTATGCCCGCTGCCTCGGGGTCATGTGTGATGCAGACCTTTCCTTCACCCCTCATATTGAATCACTCGCACGTTCATGTCACCTCCACCTCAAAAACATCTCCAGAATACGCCCTTTCCTTACCAGAGATACACTAAAGACACTTACTGTCTCTCTGATTCATTCTCGCCTTGACTACTGTAACTCCTTACTAATCGGTCTTCCCCTCACTAAACTCTCTCCTCTACAATCTATTCTGAATGCAGCGGCCAGGCTCATCTACCAGGCTAGACGCTACAGTGAGGCCTCCGATCTGTGCCAGTCGCTACATTGGCTGCCTATTCATTATAGAATAAAATATAAAGTTCTCCCCCTCCCCCACAAGGCTCTCCATAATGCCGCACCTCCCTACATTTCTTCCCTCATCTCTGTCTACCGCCCAACCCGTGCTCTCCGCTCACTCAATGACCTAACACTTACATCCTCTATCATCAGAACCTCCCCCGCTCGTATACAAGACTTCTCCCGAGCTGCACCATTTCTCTGGAATGCTCTACCCCGGACAATCAGATTAACTCCCAATTTCTACAGTTTCAAACGCAAACTAAAGACGCATCTTATCAGACAGGCCGATCACAATGTCTAACGTAAACCCTTCACCCTCCTCTGTCCCCTCTCCCACATTACCCCACATGATATGATGTCTTTTCAGGGTAACTTTATATGTCCAGGCACCATCCACATGTTACAGAAACACGACTGGTGACGGCTCCTACAGTTTTATGTTTGTGTAATGACAGTCACCTCTATTACAGAAGTGTCTGACCCCTGTATAAGTAATACCGCCCCTGCTACCTCTTGTGTCACCCCCTCTACCTCATAGATTGTAAGCTCTTTTGAGCAGGGCCCTCAGTCCCATTCTGTGAAATGACGTTCTTTGTTATGTATCTGTCTGTATCTGAACCTTACATATTGTACAGCGCTGCGGAATATGTCGGCGCTATATAAATAACATTTATTATTATTATATTATTATATAATGCATTAGAATACATATAATATACATATAATTTTATAATACTAATAATGATATGTAATGCAATAAAAATAATAATACGAATATACAAAATAAAGATAATAATATAAGGTGTAATAAAGTTAAAAATAATAATATTGTTATAAAGTGTTACTAATAATAATAATTATAAATTAACAATAATAAGCAGTCTTGTGTCTTCCTAGATATATAGTGCCGCCTTATGTCTTCCTAGATATACAGTGCCGCCTTATGTCTCCCTAGATATACAGTGCCGCCTTATGTCTCCCTAGATATACAGTGCCGCCTTATGTCTTCCTAGATATAGTGCCGCCTTATGTCTTCCTAGATATAGTGCCGCCTTATGTCTTCCTAGACATACAGTGCCGCCTTATGTCTCCCTAGATATACAGTGCCGCCTTATGTCTTCCTAGATATACAGTGCCGCCTTATGTCTTCCTAGATATACAGTGCCGCCTTATGTCTTCCTAGACATACAGTGCCGCCTTATGTCTCCCTAGATATACAGTGCCGCCTTATGTCTTCCTAGATATACAGTGCCGCCTTATGTCTTCCTAGACATACAGTGCCACCTTATGTCTTCCTAGATATATAGTGCCGCCTTATGTCTTCCTAGATATATAGTGCCGCCTTATGTCTTCCTAGATATACAGTGCCGCCTTATGTCTCCCTAGATATACTGTGCCGCCTTATGTCTTCCTAGATATAGTGCCGCCTTATGTCTTCCTAGATATACTGTGCCGCCTTATGTCTCCCTAGATATACTGTGCCGCCTTATGTCTTCCTAGATATATAGTGCCGCCTTATGTCTTCCTAGATATATAGTGCCACCTTATGTCTTCCTAGATATAGTGCCGCCTTATGTCTTCCTAGATATGCTGTGCCGCCTTATGTCTTCCTAGATATATAGTGCCGCCTTATGTCTTCCTAGATATATAGTGCCGCCTTATGTCTTCCTAGATATACAGTGCCGCCTTATGTCTCCCTAGATATACTGTGCCGCCTTATGTCTTCCTAGATATAGTGCCGCCTTATGTCTTCCTAGATATACTGTGCCGCCTTATGTCTCCCTAGATATACTGTGCCGCCTTATGTCTTCCTAGATATATAGTGCCGCCTTATGTCTTCCTAGATATATAGTGCCACCTTATGTCTTCCTAGATATAGTGCCGCCTTATGTCTTCCTAGATATGCTGTGCCGCCTTATGTCTTCCTAGATATATAGTGCCGCCTTATGTCCCCTAGATATATAGTGCCGCCTTATGTCTCCCTAGATATATAGTGCCGCCTTATGTCTCCTAGATATACAGTGCCGCCTTATGTCTCCTAGATATGCTGTGCCGCCTTATGTCTCCTAGATATACAGTGCCACTATACGTGTCCTCAGAGATACACTGTGCCGCCATACACTTTGTGCATGATACATTTTGGGGAGAAGAACATTAAATAAATTAAACCCCCCAAATTAATCCAGACCCCTGACTAATTATTAAAATTTTCTTAGTCCATAGAGAGAGCTTAAAATTACTCTAGACCCAAACCAGACCCCAGAATTATGTGAGACCCCAGTCCAGACCCAAGACCAGATTGCAAAATGAAATCAGACCTCAAAAAATACCCTGAAATGTATTCAACCACCAGACCTGATCCTAAAATGTGTCTGTACCCTAAAACTCATCTCAGTAATAATTCAGACACCAAACCAGACCCCAAAATAAATCCAATCCCGCAGACCAGACCAGGCCTGAATCCAGACACCAGACCAGACCAGGCCCGAATCCAGACACCAGGCCCGAATCCAGACACCAGACCAGGCCCGAATCCAGACACCAGACCAGACCAGGCCTGAATCCAGACACCAAATCAGACCAGGCCTGAATCCTGACACCAAACCAGACCAGGCCCGAATCCAGACACCAAACCAGACCAGGCCCGAATCCAGACACCAAACCAGACCAGGCCCGAATCCAGACACCAAACCCGACCAGGACCGAATCCTGACACCATACCAGACCAGGCCTGAATCCAGACACCATACCAGACCAGGCCTGAATCCAGACACCAAACCAGACCAGGCCCGAATCCAGACATCAATCCTGACCAGGCCCGAATCCAGATACCAGACCAGACCAGGTCTGAATCCAGACACCAAACCAGACCAGGCCTGAATCCAGACACCAAACCAGACCAGGCCTGAATACAGTCACCAGACCAGGACCGAATCCAGACACCAAACCAGACCAGGCCTGAATCCAGTCACCAGACCAGACGAGGACCGAATCCAGACACCAAACCAGACCAGGCCCGAATCCAGACACCAAACCAGACCAGGCCCGAATCCAGACACCAAACCAGACCAGGACCGAATCCAGACACCAAACCAGACCAGGCCCGAATCCAGACGCCAAACCAGACTAGGCCTGAATCCAGACGCCAAACCAGACCAGGCCCGAATCCAGACACCAAACCAGACAAGGACCGAATCCAGACACCAAACCAGACCAGGCCTGAATCCAGTCACCAGACCAGACCAGGACCGAATCCAGACACCAAACCAGACCAGGCCCGAATCCAGACACCAAACCAGATCAGGCCCGAATCCAGACACCAAACCAGACCAGGACCGAATCCAGACACCAAACCAGACCAGGCCTGAATCCAGACACCAAACCAGAGTAGGCCTGAATCCAGACACCAAACCAGACCAGGCCCGAATCCAGACACCAAACCAGACAAGGACCGAATCCAGACACCAAACCAGACCAGGCCTGAATCCAGACACCAAACCAGACCAGGCCCGAATCCAGTCACCAGACCAGACCAGGACCGAATCCAGACACCAAACCAGACCAGGCCCGAATCCAGACACCAAACCAGACCAGGCCCGAATCCAGACACCAAACCAGACCAGGACCGAATCCAGACACCAAACCAGACCAGGCCCGAATCCAGACGCCAAACCAGACCAGGACCGAATCCAGACACCAAACCAGACCAGGCCCGAATCCAGACGCCAAACCAGACCAGGCCCGAATCCAGACACCAAACCCGACCAGGCCCGAATCCAGACACCAAACCAGACCAGGCCAGAATCCAGACACCAAACCAGACCAGGCCCGAATCCTGACACCAAACCCGACCAGGCCAGAATCCTGACACCAAACCCGACCAGGCCCAAATCCAGACACCAAACCAGACACTAAATTGTATCCAGACATGAAACAGTCAACAAAGATCAACTCAGACCCCAGACCGATCCCTTCTAGCTCCTCGCTCTCCTCCACTCCCGGGTGCTGTTCTCCTTTGGACAGGACTATACTCAAGGCCATGACCCCAACCAGTATCAGAATCTTGTATCTGTTACTATAAGACATTGCAAGATTTGTTTTCCAAATGTTCATCCGCCTATTTTGTTTTGGGCCAAATTATAATTTGCTCTTATTGGTCACATGGAGCGCTTCAGCATCATGGCGGATGATCGTGGCAAGCCATATGACTGATAAGGCCCAATCACTGCCCCAGAGAGCACAATGTCACCCTGGAGGCCAAGATAGGATTGAAAATGGCTAAAGATGACCCCAAGGAAGCGCTGGATGATACAACATAGCTGAGGAGAGACCAATTATTTATGTTTACGAACCTCCCCTGGACCTCCATAGCCGCTCTGACCCCCCCATTACATGTATTCACGCCTTCCATGAGTGATTGATATTAACACTGAATACGCGGCATTAATGAATGCGGCCGCGGTTTTAATCACCAATGTGTTGAGTGAGCGCCGGCAAATATATGAAAACAGCCGAGAGGAATGCTAATACCCTATTAATTATAAGAGCGCGCTCTCCTGGGGATCAGAACATAAGACTGGAAAGGATTACAAAAGCAAATGAATAAAATTACCGCTCAGAGAAGGACACTAGATAAATTAATGATAGACTTCAAGAGGACGGAAGAACCCGAACAACTCCAGGAACAAACCGCCATCATAAGGAAGGAAGATTAACCTCTTCTCCACCTGCACGTCCAACACAACTAATATAGATCATTATTACATTCAGTAACAAGGCAGGTGATCTATGTGTCATAAAGTAGCATAGCAGCAGTATTATAGTAGTTATATTCCTGTACATAGGAGTAGTATTATAGTAGTTATATTCTTGTACATAGGAGCAGTATTATAGTAGTTATATTCTTGTACATAGGAGAAGTATTATAGTAGTTATATTCTTGTACATAGGAGTAGTATTATAGTAGTTATATTCTTGTACATAGCAGCAGTATTATAGTAGTTATATTCTTGTACATAGGAGTAGTATTATAGTAGTTATATTCTTGTACATAGGAGCAGTATTATAGTAGTTATATTCTTGTACATAGGAGTAGTATTATAGTAGTTATATTCTTGTACATAGGAGCAGTATTATAGTAGTTATATTCTTGTACATAGGAGTAGTATTATAGTAGTTATATTCTTGTACATAGGAGTAGTATTATAGTAGTTATACTCTTGTACATAGGAGCAGTATTATAGTAGTTATATTCTTGTACATAGGAGTAGTATTATAGTAGTTATATTCTTGTACATAGGAGTAGTATTATAGTAGTTATATTCTTGTACATAGGAGTAGTATTATAGTAGTTATATTCTTGTACATAGGAGTAGTATTATAGTAGTTATATTCTTGTACATAGGAGTAGTATTATAGTAGTTATATTCTTGTACATAGGAGCAGTATTATAGTAGTTATATTCTTGTACATAGGAGGTAGTATTATAGTAGTTATATTCTTGTACATAGGAGCAGTATTATAGTAGTTATATTCTTGTACATAGGAGTAGTATTATAGTAGTTATATTCTTGTACATAGGAGCAGTAATATAGTAGTTATATTCTTGTACATAGGAGTAGTATTATAGTAGTTATATTCTTGTACATAGGAGCAGTATTATAGTAGTTATATTCTTGTACATAGGAGTAGTATTATAGTAGTTATATTCTTGTACATAGGAGTAGTATTATAGTAGTTATATTCTTGTACATATGAGTAGTATTATAGTAGTTATATTCTTGTACATAGGAGTAGTATTATAGTAGTTATATTCTTGTACATAGGAGTAGTATTATAGTAGTTATATTTTTCTATATAGGAGTAGTATTATAGTAGTTATATTCTTGTACATAGGAGTAGTATTATAGTAGTTATATTCTTGTACATAGGAGTAGTATTATAGTAGTTATATTCTTGTACATAGGAGTAGTATTATAGTAGTTATATTCTTGTACATAGGAGTAGTATTATAGTAGTTATATTCTTGTACATAGGAGTAGTATTATAGTAGTTATATTCTTGTACATAGGAGCAGTATTATAGTAGTTATATTCTTGTACATAGGAGTAGTATTATAGTAGTTATACTCTTGTACATAGGAGCAGTATTATAGTAGTTATATTCTTGTACATAGCAGCAGTATTATAGTAGTTATATTCCTGTACATAGGAGTAGTATTATAGTAGTTATATTCTTGTACATAGGAGCAGTATTATAGTAGTTATATTCTTGTACATAGGAGAAGTATTATAGTAGTTATATTCTTGTACATAGGAGTAGTATTATAGTAGTTATATTCTTGTACATAGCAGCAGTATTATAGTAGTTATATTCTTGTACATAGGAGTAGTATTATAGTAGTTATATTCTTGTACATAGGAGTAGTATAATAGTAGTTATATTCTTGTACATAGGAGTAGTATTATAGTAGTTATACTCTTGTACATAGGAGCAGTATTATAGTAGTTATATTCTTGTACATAGGAGTAGTATTATAGTAGTTATATTCTTGTACATAGGAGTAGTATTATAGTAGTTATATTCTTGTACATAGGAGTAGTATTATAGTAGTTATATTCTTGTACATAGGAGTAGTATTATAGTAGTTATATTCTTGTACATAGGAGTAGTATTATAGTAGTTATATTCTTGTACATAGGAGCAGTATTATAGTAGTTATATTCTTGTACATAGGAGGTAGTATTATAGTAGTTATATTCTTGTACATAGGAGCAGTATTATAGTAGTTATATTCTTGTACATAGGAGTAGTATTATAGTAGTTATATTCTTGTACATAGGAGCAGTAATATAGTAGTTATATTCTTGTACATAGGAGTAGTATTATAGTAGTTATATTCTTGTACATAGGAGCAGTATTATAGTAGTTATATTCTTGTACATAGGAGGTAGTATTATAATAGTTATATTCTTGTACATAGGAGTAGTATTATAGTAGTTATATTCTTGTACATAGGAGCAGTATTATAGTAGTTATATTCTTGTACATAGGAGTAGTATTATAGTAGTTATATTCTTGTACATAGGAGGTAGTATTATAATAGTTATATTCTTGTACATAGGAGTAGTATTATAGTAGTTATATTCTTGTACATAGGAGCAGTATTATAGTAGTTATATTCTTGTACATAGGAGTTGTATTATAGTAGTTATATTCTTGTACATAGGAGCAGTATTATAGTAGTTATATTCTTGTACATAGGAGCAGTATTATAGTAGTTATATTCTTGTACATAGGAGTAGTATTATAGTAGTTATATTCTTGTACATATGAGTAGTATTATAGTAGTTATATTCTTGTACATAGGAGTAGTATTATAGTAGTTATATTCTTGTACATAGGAGTAGTATTATAGTAGTTATATTTTTCTATATAGGAGTAGTATTATAGTAGTTATATTCTTGTACATAGGAGTAGTATTATAGTAGTTATATTCTTGTACATAGGAGTAGTATTATAGTAGTTATATTCTTGTACATAGGAGTAGTATTATAGTAGTTATATTCTTGTACATAGGAGTAGTATTATAGTAGTTATATTCTTGTACATAGGAGTAGTATTATAGTAGTTATATTCTTGTACATAGGAGCAGTATTATAGTAGTTATATTCTTGTACATAGGAGGTAGTATTATAGTAGTTATATTCTTGTACATAGGAGCAGTATTATAGTAGTTATATTCTTGTACATAGGAGTAGTGTTATAGTAGTTATATTCTTGTATATAGGAGCAGTATTATAGTAGTTATATTCTTGTACATAGGAGGTAGTATTATAGTAGTTATATTCTTGTACATAGGAGTAGTATTATAGTAGTTATATTCTTGTACATAGGAGCAGTATTATAGTAGTTATATTCTTGTACATAGGAGGTAGTATTATAGTAGTTATATTCTTGTACATAGGAGGTAGTATTATAGTAGTTATATTCTTGTACATAGGAGCAGTATTAGAGTAGTTATATTCTTGTACATAGGAGTAGTATTATAGTAGTTATATTCTTGTACATAGGAGTAGTATTATAGTAGTTATATTCTTGTACATAGGAGCAGTATTATAGTAGTTATATTCTTGTACATAGGAGCAGTATTATAGTAGTTATATTCTTGTACATAGGAGCAGTATTAGAGTAGTTATATTCTTGTACATAGGAGTAGTATTATAGTAGTATATTCTTGTACATAGGAGTAGTATTATAGTAGTTATATTCTTGTACATAGTAGTAGTATTATAGTAGTTATATTCTTGTACATAGGAGTAGTATTATAGTAGTTATATTCTTGTACATAGGAGCAGTATTATAGTAGTTATATTCTTGTACATAGGAGCAGTATTATAGTAGTTATATTCTTGTACATAGGAGTAGTATTATAGTAGTTATATTCTTGTACATAGGAGCAGTATTATAGTAGTTATATTCTTGTACATAGGAGGTAGTATTATAGTAGTTATATTCTTGTACATAGGAGTAGTATTATAGTAGTTATATTCTTGTACATAGGTGGTAGTATTATAGTAGTTATATTCTTACACATAGGAGGTAGTATTATAGTAGTTATAGTCTTGTACATTGGGGGTAGTATTATAGTAGTTATATTCTTACTCATTAGTTTTAGCACTTTATTATGTTACATATTATTTACAGTGAAACTGTTTGTGACAATAATTTAAACTTGCATGAAATATGGGTCTTTTGATGGGGAGGGGCTTCTACAGGAATGTATTTAATACGGAGAATCTGTCACATGAATTGTCTTCTCTATGAGGTCTCACTGCGGTTTTTTCGGATGACTTTGAGCACAGATTATTCGCTTCTTCCATGTAGAGATGATAAATCCGATTTCTATCCATTGTTTTTGGATCTGTCGGTTTTCTGTGGATTCGGCTTCTCTCCTCTTTCCTGCCGTGTCTCACACAGTTTGCACATATTGTACTGTACACTTACGGTATAACGTCTCCCATTCCTTCATCGCTGCCAGTTCTGTATTAAAATTTACTATACAGTATTGATGCTTCTGCTCCAGTTGTCTCCATGGTAACAGCACCGGCTGTGTATACCGTATCCCAGGTTGTAAGATTCGCACCGTACAATCCTGAACTAAAGATATAGTCCTTAATTCCCAAGTAGCACTTATTACAGAAAAGACTTTGCTGAAAACTGTCTTTTGAAAATCAAGTGCGACCAGATGGGACGGCGGCGGCCGCGCTCCGAGAAATAATCTGGCTTCAAATGACATTCCAGCGGGGCCGATGCTCATTACACACACAGCGCATCGTTACAGAAGGGACCTGCACAATATATGGCTTCAGAGGGGATCGGCTGCAAGATTATACCCAGTACAGAGTTCATGAGCGCAGTATCAGCTGGGGGGGCAATAACACATAAATACCTACATGATCTATGATAGGGGACTATCATATAGCTATAAATCCAGGCCGCAGCAACAGTAATATTGTCTACAGTGATGGTCAATACAGAGCCCCTAAAAATGGGCACAAGAGTCAGTCCTAAAAACAGTTACAAGAACAAGAGACAGTCTCCAAATACTGGCAATGGTGATAACATTGTGTTTGCTTTCATGACCACTAGGGGGAGCTCACTACATACAGATTATACAGTCACCACTAGGGGGAGCTCACTACATACAGATTATACAGTCACCACTAGGGGGAGCTCACTACATACAGATTATACAGTCACCACTAGGGGGAGCTCACTACATACAGATTATACAGTCACCACTAGGGGGAGCTCACTACATACAGACTATACAGTCACCACTAGGGGGAGCTCACTACATACAGATTATACAGTCACCACTAGGGGGAGCTCACTACATACAGATTATACAGTCACCACTAGGGGGAGCTCACTACATACAGATAATACAGTCACCACTAGAGGGAGCTCACTACATACAGACTATACAGTCACCACTAGGGGGAGCTCACTACATACAGATTATACAGTCACCACTAGGAGGAACTCACTATATACAGATTATACAGTCACCACTAGGAGCAGCTCACTACATACAGATTATACAGTCACCACTAGGAGGAGCTCACTACATACAGATTATACAGTCACCACTAGAGGTAGCTCATTACATACAGATTATACAGTCACCACTAGGAGGAGCTCACTACATATAGATTATACAGTCACCACTAGAGGGAGCTCACTACATACAGATTATACAGTCACCACTAGGAGAAGATCACTACATACAGATTATACAGTCACCACTAGAGGGAGCTCACTACATACAGATTATACAGTCACCACTAGGAGGAGCTCACTACATACAGATTATACAGTCACCACTAGGGGGAGCTCACTACATACAGATTATACAGTCACCACTAGGGGGAGCTCACTACATACAGATTATACAGTCACCACTAGGGGGAGCTCACTACATACAGATTATACAGTCACCACTAGGAGGAGATCACTACATACAGATTATACAGTCACCACTAGGAGGAGCTCACTACATACAGATTATACAGTCACCACTAGGAGGAGATCACTACATACAGATTATACAGTCACCACTAGAGGGAGCTCACTACATACAGATTATACAGTCACCACTAGGAGGAGCTCACTACATACAGATTATACAGTCACCACTAGGAGGAGATCACTACATACAGATTATACAGTCACCACTAGAGGGAGCTCACTACATACAGATTATACAGTCACCACTAGGGGGAGATCACTACATACAGATTATACAGTCACCACTAGGAGGAGCTCACTACATACAGATTATACAGTCACCACTAGGAAGAGATCACTACATACAGATTATACAGTCACCACTAGAGGGAGCTCACTACATACAGATTATACAGTCACCACTAGGAGGAGCTCACTACATACAGATTATACAGTCACCACTAGGAGGAGATCACTACATACAGATTATACAGTCACCACTAGGAGGAGCTCACTACATACAGATTATACAGTCACCACTAGGAGGAGCTCACTACATACAGATTATACAGTCACCAGTAGGGGGAGCTCACTACATACAGATTATACAGTCACCACTAGGGGGAGCTCACTACATACAGATTATACAGTCACCACTAGGAGGAGATCACTACATACAGATTATACAGTCACCACTAGGAGGAGCTCACTACATACAGATTATACAGTCACCACTAGGAGGAGCTCACTACATACAGATTATACAGTCACCACTAGGAGGAGCTCACTACATACAGATTATACAGTCACCACTAGGGGGAGCTCACTACATACAGATTATACAGTCACCACTAGGAGGAGCTCACTACATACAGATTATACAGTCACCACTAGGAGGAGCTCACTACATACATATTATACAGTCACCACTAGGGGGAGCTCACTACATACAGATTATACAGTCACCACTAGGAGGAGCTCACTACATACAGATTATACAGTCACCATTAGGGGGAGCTCACTACATACAGATTATACAGTCTCCACTAGGGGGAGCTCACTACATACAGATTATACAGTCACCCTTATGGATTGATATAACTATACTAAGAGTTTAAAAATTTTCAAGTGTTTCCATTAAAAAGTCCATGATCCCTTATACTTTTGGTACGTCCTCTGCTTATCCCTAGAATCCATGTATATTGTCATTAGATGCTAATGTGTCATTATTATTATTACTATTATGTTATCCAGCTCTGACCACCTGGGGAATCAATAGAAGCCTCCACAAATATTGTTCTATGTCAGGATATTAGGAATGAATTGTCATCCAATATCTTCTTGGTGTGGTGCCCCCTAGCTGTCAGTCATTATTATGCTTAGCTACCGCCCCCACTGGCCTGGAGGATAGGAGTCTTCCCCATGGCCGATTCATTTTCTTGTAGAGAGGTTTTTATTGACCGTCTCTTTTTGCAGCTTTCGTGATGTTTCGTCATCCTGTTTATCTGCCGATTCTCCACATGCGCAGGATGTACATTATAGATGAAGTGCTGGTCCCAGCGGTGCGGCCGCTCACTCTTGTTATCCCTTCATATAGAAGGCAGGATAGATAATGAGGACTGCTGAGGAATCGCGAGGTCACGGGGGGCTGCTTTATATGTAATATATATATATATATATATATATATATATATATATATATATACATATATATATATGTATACTGTGTGATTATACTTCGATACTATACTGAGGTACTGAGATAGTGATTTACTATTGTATCTATAGGGGTCAAATAGGGTGCAGCTCGAAAACCAGGCCCAAGAGGGGCCACGAGTGACCCTCACCATACTAGGGCTGGATAAACTTCTTCAATCTCCTTTGATGGCTGCCGTCTGTGCATCATAAGAATCTTCCCCTGGGTGCATTGGAGTCAGGAGATTTATGGTGCACAGAAAAGCGAAAAATGAACCTTCAGACTATTAGTCCCTATGGCCATGACTGTGCTGTAAAGCAGATCACTAAATGCTGTTAACAGAGCAAAGGAGAAGCTCAGACAACATGGCCGCCCCCATCACCATGGACGGAAAACAGAATAAAAAAATCTACATTTTATCAGGTTTTAATAAATAGATCTGAATTTTGGCGACATAAAATGTTCTTTTTTTCAACATATCTTGAAATTTCTATGTCTGAAATACATGTTAATACTGAATCTCGCCTGAGTAATGGAACCGCATGAGATGGGAATAAAATGTAAATCCCCCTTCCTAAAAGCCTCCTGATGTCTGACAGGCCATTACTGTCCTCCTCATATGAGCGCCAACGTCTATTTTAGCTGCCACTTATTACTAAAAACTGACACAACATGTTATTAAGACGATTGTGACGATCAGCGAGGATTATAGAGAAAGGAACTAATTACACACGAGGAAGAAATGTGCCGAAACGTTGGAGACAAGAATATAATGGCCGGACAGAACTCGCTGCTTGATTGTAAATCAATACTTTGGGCCACCCTCTGTGGAGCCGAACCTGCCCCTCACCCCCTATAGGAACAAGAAGGAAGCCTGCTGAGAAAATAGTCTGAGGATGAGTCAGATACAAAAGATAGACAATAGAGATGAGCGAACAGTGTTCTATCGAACTCATGTTCGATCGGATATTAGGCTGTTCGGCATGTTCGAATCGAATCGAACACCGCGTGGTAAAGTGCGCCATTACTCGATTCCCCTCCCACCTTCCCTGGCGCCTTTTTTGCTCCAATAACAGCGCAGGGTAGGTGGGACAGGAACTACGACACCGGTGACGTTGAAAAAAGTAGGCAAAACCCATTGGCTGCCGAAAACATGTGACCTCTAATTTAAAAGAACAGCGCCGCCCAGCTTCGCGTCATTCTGAGCTTGCAATTCACCGAGGACGGAGGTTTCCGTCCAGTTAGCTAGGGGTTAGATTCTGGGTAGGCAGGGACAGGCTAGGATAGGAAGGAGAAGACAACCAACAGCTCTTATAAGAGCTAAATTCCAGGGAGAAGCTTGTCAGTGTAACGTGGCACTGACGGGCTCAATCGCCGCAACCCAGCTTTCCCAGGATCCTGAATGGAATACACTGTCAGTGTATTCCCGTATACCCGATATATACCCCCGATACCCGTTCCAACGGTGTGCCCCCCCACCTTCACCCCAGAAATACCCTGCAAGTCCCCTAGCAATAGGATTGGGGCTATATACACCCACTATTTTTGCTACTGCCATATAGTGCCATTGTCTGACTGGGAATTCAAAGAATATATTGGGCTTACATATAACTTCAATTCCAGGGAGAAGCTTGTCAGTGTAACGTGGCACTGACGGGCTCAATCGCCGCAACCCAGCTTTCCCAGGATCCTGAATGGAACACACTGACAGTGTATTCCCGTATACCCCATATATACACCCCAAATCCCCGTTCCAATGGTGTGCCCCCCCACCTTCACCTCAGAAATACCCTGCAAGTCCCCTAGCAATAGAATTGGGGCTATATACACCCACAATTTTTGCTACTGGTATATAGTGCCATTGTCTGACTGGGAATTCAAAGAATATATGGGGGTTACGTGCACCCACAATTTTTAATACTGCTATACAGTTCCTTTGTCTCACTGGGAATTCAAAGAATATATGGGGGTTATGTGCACCCACAATTTTTAATACTGGTATACAGTTCCTTTGTCTGACTGGGAATTCAAAGAATATATGGGGGTTATGTGCACCCACAATTTTTAATACTGCTATACAGTGCCATTGTCTGACTGGGAATTCAAAGAATATATGGGGGTTACGTGCACCCACAATTTTTAATACTGCTATACAGTTCCTTTGTCTCACTGGGAATTCAAAGAATATATGGGGGTTACGTGCACCCACAATTTTTAATACTGGTATACAGTGCCATTGTCTGACTGGGAATTCAAAGAATATATGGGGGTTATGTGCACCCACAATTTTTAATACTGGTATACAGTGCCATTGTCTGACTGGGAATTCAAAGAATATATGGGGGTTACGTGCACCCACAATTTTTAATACTGGTATACAGTGCCATTGTCTGACTGGGAATTCAAAGAATATATGGGGGTTATGTGCACCCACAATTTTTACTACTGGTATACAGTGCCATTGTCTGACTGGGAATTCAAAGAATATATTGGGGTGACGTGCACCCACAATTTTTGCTACTGCTATACAGTTCCATTGTCTCACTGGGAATTCAAAGAATATATGGGGGTTATGTGCACCCACAATTTTTAATACTGGTATACAGTGCCATTGTCTGACTGGGAATTCAAAGAATATATTGGGGTTACGTGCACCCACAATTTTTACTACTGGTATATAGTGCCATTGTCTGACTGGGAATTCAAAAAATATATGGGGGTTATGTGCACCCACAATTTTTAATACTGCTATACAGTTCCTTTGTCTCACTGGGAATTCAAAGAATATATGGGGGTTACGTGCACCCACAATTTTTGCTACTGCTATACAGTTCCATTGTCTCACTGGGAATTCAAAGAATATATGGGGGTTATGTGCACCCACAATTTTTAATACTGGTATACAGTGCCATTGTCTGACTGGGAATTCAAAGAATATATTGGGGTTATGTGCACCCACAATTTTTACTACTGGTATACAGTGCCATTGTCTGACTGGGAATTCAAAGAATATATGGGGGTTATGTGCACCCACAATTTTTACTACTGGTATACAGTGCCATTGTCTGACTGGGAATTCAAAGAATATATTGGGGTTATGTGCACCCACAATTTTTAATACTGGTATACAGTGCCATTGTCTGACTGGGAATTCAAAAAATATATGGGGGTTATGTGCACCCACAATTTTTAATACTGCTATACAGTTCCTTTGTCTCACTGGGAATTCAAAGAATATATGGGGGTTACGTGCACCCACAATTTTTGCTACTGCTATACAGTTCCATTGTCTCACTGGGAATTCAAAGAATATATGGGGGTTATGTGCACCCACAATTTTTAATACTGGTATACAGTGCCATTGTCTGACTGGGAATTCAAAGAATATATGGGGGTTACGTGCACCCACAATTTTTAATACTGCTATACAGTGCCATTGTCTGACTGGGAATTCAAAGAATATATGGGGGTTATGTGCACCCACAATTTTTAATACTGGTATACAGTGCCATTGTCTCACTGGGAATTCCACAAATAATTTGGGGATTCATTCACCCTACATCTCAGGCTCTTGCCATATTCACCCAGGTTGTCAGTGCTGCACCAGCTCGTTCCCAGACAGCTCGGCCCGAAAAACGCGTTACCTATATAGAGGATTTGGACAATGAAGACAACATGTTCTAAATCTAATGTCTGCACCTTCTCCAGAATTAAAATAAAGGCAGCGTTTAACTTTCAAATAGCACTGCACAAAGGAAGAGCTTATCAGCTTGTCTCATGACATGCTACTGAAAAGTTTCATTTGTGTATCTTAATGTAAATATAGTTGTATAAGCTTTTTGGGTTTTAGGCACTGCCAAGTTATTTATTACCACCCGCTCCCTTATAATGATGATGACGCCAAAGTCACTGTGGGTGTTCAGAGCTCACAGCTTTGGGTGACATTTGTCTTGCTCTCTGTCGGTACCAGCTGTCTTTTTGGATACCGTAAAGTTATGTTGACTTTATTAACAGCTATAGAAGCTTTAGCCAGGTTGTGACGGTGTGTAACCCTAACAACACTAAGTGGGATACACATTAATAGTCAGTCTATGTACGCTAAACGTATCACTGAAGTAATTTTTTTTCCCTCTCCCCTAATATAAGAAAGGAACAGACATTAGACCTAGACCGGGGTTCGAGGCTTGAAAAAATCCAGTATTATTTGTTCTTCATGATGTGAAATATGTGTTGAAAAGCAACCCAAGATGAAGTCAGCCATGTGTGCCAGTGTGTTACTTGGCATGCCTTTGCTGGCCCCAACTGTAAGGGTCACTCTCCATTTCCTCCATTTTCCACTCCCCTTCACACCATTTGTGGTGAAGCAATGGGATGCACTGAAGTGCACCCTCTAGCCTCGTGTGGGATAGGGACATCAGATGCCACTCCAACCCCCTCGTCTTCCTCCGCCAGCCAACGGTGCGAAGATGAGAGGAGTGTGCTCTGAATGTTTTCTGCCTAGCAGAGGCTAGTTCTCACTTACGAAAATGGCCCCACTTTGACCTGTATATCAGGCACAATGGTGTAGGTTTCAAAGAAACATGGCACCAACAAGTTGGAAAACGTGGGCCATGCGTGGACCGTGTTTGAGTCTGGCAAGCTCCAGATCTGCTACCAGGTTCCAGCCATTATCACAGGCGCAAAAATGCCAGGCCCCAGGTGTAGCAGGGAAAAAAAAATGCCATCTCAGCCAGGATGGCATCCCTGACCTCGGAGGCACTGTGCTGTCTGTCCCCCAAGCTGATCAGTTTCAGCACGGCCTACTGACATCTCCCCATGCCAGTGTTACAGTGTTTTCCGCTAGTAGCTGGGGTGGAGGTTGCAGCTTCGTAGGGTTTCAGTCTACTCCTGCCATGAATTTTGGCCTGGGAGAGGAGATAGGCCACCCCAGTTTGCACCCGGGGAACAGACTCCACCACATTCACCCTGCCTGTCATTAAAGATAAGCACTGCAGCATCCCTGACCACAGGCGCTTGTCCATGTGTCGGTGGTCAAGTGGACCTTGCAGCAAAGCGCAGAGCTCTGGGCCCGACTGATGTTATGGGACACATGCAGGCGCAAGGCAGAGACAGCACACCAAGAGAAGTAGTAACGGCTAGGCCCAGCATAGGGAGGTGCCCCAGCTGCCATCTGCTGACGGAAGGCCTGGGTCTCCAGAAGCATAAACAAACACCAACATCTCCAGGGCCAGCAGTTTATCGATGAGGCTGTTACAGGCTTGGGCATGGGGGTGGGTTGTATTGTACTTCTGCCTGCAATGAAAAGCTTGGGAAATGTGGAGTGGCTGGGAAGAGGCGCATGATGGTGCAGGCCAAAAGGGCGCATGAGGGTGAACTCCCCAATGTGTCAGAGATAGGTGTGTAGGTGTCCTTGCATCATATACTTGCACCATATTTGGCTTTGGAAGTTAATTTTGTGCCAAAAAGTGGTTAAGACAGCGATCCCTCAGCTACTCCCGTTACACTGTCTATTGAAGTTACCATCTGTGGAAGTGGACCACCATTTCTAAGATCCCAAAGGAAGCAGGCAAGAGATGTGCAGTTCAGAAAAAAAGATGAGAAAATAAGTTTAGGCTGTAGAGCACAGAGGGATCGGAGAGGACAGAGCTGGTGTCGGCCAGGTATTCCCACAACATGCGCCTATACTTGTCCCTCCTGGTGACACTAGGCCCCTGAGTGGCAGTAATTTGTCCAGGGGGGCCATTAACGTGTTCCAGACCTAGGAATAAGTCTTCCAACAGGGTAAGTTTTGCATGCCTTTGCTTCTACCCACTGTTTTTGCTGCTTAGCTTCCCTCCACATCTACTCTGCTTTCACCCCTAAACATCACCCCAGTTTATGCCTTTGCTTCTACCCAGGTTTTTTGTTGATTTAGCTTCCCTCTACATCTACACTGCTTTAGCCCCTAGACATCACCCCTGTCCATGTGGGGTCGGTGGCCTCGTCATCCACCAACTCCTCTTCCAATTGCGCACTGCCCCCTTACTGCAAACCGCACATGACCACAGCTTGCCTTGATGGCAACTGTGTCTCATGATCCCCACTTAGGTCCAGACAAGTCGGTGGCGGGTCCAAAACCCCAAAATTGGAAGGAAATGGCAGATGCTGCAGTATTTCTAACACCTGTTCCTGGTGCTCGGGCCTGGTCTGTGTTGTACCCTGCACCCTGCTTAACGCATCTGCCATATCCGAAGTTGTGCTGAGCGCATGCTAATGTTTCGTGTCCAGTGCAATGGATGGGATGGGATTTCACATAAGTCTGCCACCCATGGCCACTCATGGTTGAGCAACTGAGGGAGTTGACTTTGACGAACCCGAGGGTTTTGGAGTTGGAACTACATCAAAGGTCTGTGCTGCTCACACACTCTGCTCAACACATGATATGTTTAGTGCCAGCAGTGTGGAGACGTCGCACAACAGCCGTTGTTCCAGCAGGTACAGGCGTTGTAGGAGTGCATAGAGGCTAGCAGCGGCAACTATACACTTTAAAAACTATCCGCACAAGCGCCACACTTTCACCAGTAGCTCAGGAACATTGGGGTACCTTTTTCAAAAGATTAGCAGCAATGAGTTAAAAACGTGGCCCAGGCATGGAATATGTTGCAGGCTGCCAAGCTACAGAGCCAATCCCAGGTTACGGCCATTATCACACATGACAACATGCCTGGGCCCAGGTGCAGTGGCAAAAACCACATTGCCGTCTCATCGAGGATGGCATGACTCACTTTGTAGGCAGTGTGCTGTCTGGCCCCCAAGCTGATGAGCTTCAGCACGGCCCGCTGACGTCTCCCCACACCAGTGTTGCAGCGTTTCCAGCTCATAGCTGGGGTCAATTTAACAGCGGAGGAGGGTGGTGTTTCAGCCCTCCTCCCAGGAATGTTGTGTGGGGAGACAAGTCAGGCCACCACATTTTGCGACCCGGTCCACGCCTCAACTACATTCAACCACTGTGCCCAAATTGAAAGGTAGCGTCCCTGTCCGCATGCACTTGTCCATTCGTAACTGGTCACATGGAACTTTAGGGCTAAGCGCTGAATTTAGGGACCGCCTCATGTTTGGGGGAAAGTGCTGGTGTGGACGGCACAGTGCGGTGGCGCAGTAGACACTCTGCCCAAAAAGGGCAGAGTGTCCCCCAGCCGGGATTCCAACATCTCCTGGGCCAGATTTCTTGAGATGAGGCCGTTGAAGCCTTGGGCATGTGGGTGGGTTGCGCTGTACTTTAGCATGAAATGAAAGGCTTGGGAGATGGGGAGTTGCTGGGAAGAGGCGCATGATGGCGCGGGCAAAAGGAGAAATGGCAGGAAAAGGTGAGGATAAGGGTGAACTCCCCAAAGTGTCAGAGGCAGATGTGGAGGTGTCCTGGCTCCTGGTCTGGACTGCAGCGCCAGCCCTGTCAACAGTGGAAGAGGCAGTGGCCGCCAGGCCAAACGACGATTATCCTGCGCTTGCTCTCACCCACTGAGCCCAGGGCTTGCCTTCCAAATGATGGCACCCGCAAGAGGTGGTGAGATTCCTCTCCGCAGATCTCCAAACCATCTTGGACTTGCAAATTGCACTAAATTTGTCATGTAACTGACATGTATATGATGAGTCTATCCATTGTCTGTTCATTTTGGTGAAAGTCAGCCTGTCAGCTGACAGACAGCTGTGCTTGTCAGTGATGATGTCACCGGCTGCTTGTACCCCCAGTTTTTGCTGCTTAGCTTGCCTCCACATCCACACTGCTTTTGCCCCTACACATCACCCCTATCCATGCCTGTGCCTCTAGCCATAAGTCTGCCACCCATGGAAACTCATGGTGCAGAAAGTGAGGGAGCTGACTCTGAGGAACCCTTGGGTTTTGTAGCTGGTACTCCATCAAAGGTCTCTGCTGCTCACACACCCTGCTGAACATACGGTATCTAGGGTTAGAGCGTGTGGTGACCTCGCACAACAGTAGGTGCTTCAGGCAGATGTAGGCCTTGCTGGAGTGTATTGAGGCTAGCTCCAGGTACTGTAGACTTGGGAAAGTGGGTGTCCAAGTGCCGCACTTTCACCCTTAGCTCAGCTAATTTGGGGTATGTTTTTAAAAATCATTGCACCACTACATTGAACATGTGGGCCAGGCATGGAACGTGTTGGAGGCTGGCAAGCTCCAGAGCCCTCCAACAAGCTAAAAAACCTGGCCCCAGGGGCAGCGGGGATAAACAAATTGCCATCTCATCCAGGATGGCATCCCTGACCTCAGAGGCAGTGTGCTGTCCGTCTCCCAAGCTGATGAGCTTCAGCCCAGCCTGCTGACGTCTCCCCACACCAGTGTTGCAGCGTTTTCAGCTCGTAGCTGGGGTAAATCTAACAGCGGAGGAGGAGGAGGGTGGTGTTTCAGCCCTCCTCCCAGGAATGTTTTGTGGGGAAACAAGTCAGGAAAATTCTTGAAACGGGAGAGTTTTGCATCTTTGCCCTTGCTGCCTATGGACATCCCTTTGCCTCTAGCCACCATTTTCCCTGCTTTGCTTGCCTCCACATCCACACTGCTTTTGCCCCTAGACATCACCCCAGTCCATGCCTTAGCTTGTACCCCCAGTTTTTCCTGCTTAGCTTGCCTCCACATCCACACTGCTTTTGCCCCTAGACATCACCCCAGTCCATGCCTTAGCTTGTACCCCCAGTTTTTCCTGCTTAGCTTGCCTCCACATCCACACTGCTTTTGCCCCTAGACATCACCCCAGTCCATGCCTTAGCTTGTACCCCCAGTTTTTCCTGCTTAGCTTGCCTCCACATCCACACTGCTTTTGCCCCTAGACATCATCCCTATCCATGCCTCTTCCCCTAGCCATAACTCTGCCACCCCTGGAAACTCATGGTGCAGAAACTTTGGTTGCTGACTTTGAGGAACCCTTGGGTTTTGTAGATGGAACTCCATCAAAGGTCTGTGCAGCTCACACACCCTGCTCAAGATATGGTATTGTAGGGTTTCAGCGTGTGTGAATGACGGACAACAGCCTGTGTTTGGACAGATGTAGGCCTTGCTAGAGTGTTTTTAGGCTAGCAGCGACTCCTGTGCACTTGCAAAAGTGGGCGCACAAGCGCCGCATTTTCAACAGTAGCTTCGGTACATTTGGGTATGTTTTTAAAAAACTTTGCACCACTAGGTTAGACGTGGGCCAAACATGGAACGTGTTGGAGGCTGGCAAGCTCCAGAGCCGCTACCAGGTTCCAGCCATTATCACAGGCGTAAAAATGCCAGGCCCCAGGTGTAGCAGGGAAAAAAAAATGCCATCTCAGCCAGGATGGCATCCCTGACCTCGGAGGCACTGTGCTGTCTGTCCCCCAAGCTGATGAGCTTCAGCACCGCCTGCTGACGTCTCCCCACACCAGTGTTTTAGCGTTTGCCGCTAGTAGCTGTGGTGGAGGTTGCAGCGTCGTAGGGTTTCAGTCTACTCCTGCCATGAATTTTGGCCTGGGAGAGGAGATAGGCCACCCCAGTTTGCACCCGGGGAACAGACTCCACCACATTCACCCTGCCTGTCATTAAAGATAAGCACTGCAGCATCCCTGACCACAGGCGCTTGTCCAAGTGTCGGTGGTCAAGTGGACCTTGCAGCAAAGCGCGGAACTAAGGGCCCACCTGATGTTGAGTGACACGTGCTGGTGCAAGGCGGGGACGCCACACCGGGAGAAGTTGAGACGGCTAGGGACGGCATAGTGAGGTGCCACAGTTGCCATCAGGTCCGGGAAGGCGGGAGTTTCAACAAGCCGGAACGCCAACCTCTCCTGGGCCAGCAGTTTAGCGATGTTGGCGTTCTAGGCTTGCGTGGGTGGGTGGTTAGCAGTGTATTTCTGCCGGCGCTCCAATGTCTGAGAGATGGTGGGTTGTTGTAAAGAAGCGCCTGATGGTGCCTTTGATGGTGCAGGAGAAGGAGATAAGACAGAAACAGGGGAGGATGAGGGAGAAGTCAACAAAGTGGCGGAGGCAGATGAAGTGATGTCCTGGCTCGTCCTCTGGAGTGCATCGCCAGCACTGTGAGCAGAGGCAGTGGCATGAACGGCGGGCGACGTTTGTCCTGCCGTTGCTGCCTGCCACTGATTCCATTGCTTGGATTCCAAATGATGGTGCATTGAAGTGGTGGACAGGTTGCTCTTCTCAGGGCCCCTACTCGATTTCGAGAGGCAAATTGTGTAGACGACACTATATCTGTCCTCGGCGCATTCCTTGAAAAAACTCTACACCTTCAAGAAACGTGCCCTCGATGGGGGAGTTTTTCTGGGCTGGGTACAAAAGGGAACATCTTCGGACATTCCGGGTCTGGCCTGGCTTCGGCAAAGCAGCTGACCTCTGCCTCTGGACATGTCTCTGCCTCTAGCTACCCTTTTTGGTGCTGCACCTGCCTCAACATCCACACTACTTTCCCAGCTTGACATCTGCCTTGTCCAGGTGGGGTCGGTGTCCTCGTCGTCCACCACCTCCTCTTCCAACTCCTGTCTCGCCTCCTCCTCCTGCACAATGCGCATGTCAACTGGCTGCCCTGACAGCAACTGCGTCTCATCGTCGTCGATGAGGGTGGGTTGCTGGTCATCCGCCACCAAATCGACCGGAGATGGAATGGAGGAGACTCTAGTGTTTGAGCATCTGGACACAGATACTCGTCTGTTAGGTCCGTGGAATCGCGAAATGGAGGGGCAGGTTGCGGTACAGTCAAAGGAAGGGAGAACAGCTCTGGGGAGCAGGGACAGTTGGGGTTATTGTTCTGAGAAGATTGGGAATTTTGGGTGGAAGGAGGACAAGACTGTTGGGTAAGAGGAGGTAGAGGCTGACTGGCTGGTGGACAATGTGCTTTAAGCGTTATCCGACAGCCATTGCAAGACCTGTTCCTGGTTCTCGGGCCTACTAATCTTTGTACCATTCAGCCTAGTTAATGTGGAACTTTTGTGCAAAGCGCAGAACTTAGGGCCCGCCTGATGTTAAGGGACACACGCTGGTACAAGGCTCAACTCACCCTAAGTGCCAAAAACACTGCTGGTGCAAGGCTCTACTCATGCCAAGGGCCTCAATCTCTGCTGGTAGCTCAGCTTAAGGTCATGTAACTTTGTTTGGAAGGGCTCATGTTAAGGGCTAGAAAAGTGAATTTTGGAAGGTCTTACCACATCACACACACACACACACACACACACACACACACACACACACACACACTCAAAATGACAGTTAAGGGTGAGGGCTTTTGGAATTCCCATTGCCTATTCCATTTGTGGTTGTCATGGGGAACGTGATTTAAAGGGGTGGTTGTTACTGTTTGTTGAGCTTAAATTGGGGTTTGTGTCCATCCATTTGGGGAGTAAAGAAGGTTTCCAGGTATTTTCCCACTTTGATAGAGGTTTTTTTGAATGTGGAAAGTGTGTAGTTGTTAGGCAGTGATGTTGGGGTAATAGAGGGTCTTTGGTGTGTTAGATGCCCCCAGGCATGCTTCCCCTGCTGTCCCAGTGTCATTCCAGAGGTGTTGGCATCATTTCCTGGGGTGTCATAGTGGACTTGGTGACCCTCCAGACACGGATTTGGGTTTCCCCCTTAACGAGTATCTGTTCCCCATAGACTATAATGGGGTTCGAAACCCGTTCGAACACACGAACATTGAGCGGCTGTTCGAATCGAATTTCGAACCTCGAACATTTTAGTGTTCGCTCATCTCTAATAGACAAAGATGGAAGAATCAGAAACACCAAGATATGGAGAAGAAGAAATCCAAGATTATCAGAGAGGCAAATAATTCATAAACGGAGATAGGAAATTTTCCTGTAATGGCTATAATACTGCCCTTATATGCAGGAATGTAATTACTATAATACTGCCCCCTATGTACAAGAATATAACTACTATAATACTACTCCTATGTACAAGAATATAACTACTATAATACTGCCCCCTATGTACAAGAATATAACTACTATAATACTGTCCCTATGTACAAGAATATAACTACTATAATACTAATCCTATGTACAAGAATATAACTCCTATAATACTACTCCTATGTACAAGAATATAACTACTATAATACTGCTCCTATGTACAAGAATATAACTACTATAATACTACTCCTATGTACAAGAATATAACTACTATAATACTGCTCCTATGTACAAGAATATAACTCCTATAATACTACTCCTATGTACAAGAATATAACTACTATAATACTGCTCCTATGTACAAGAATATAACTACTATAATACTACTCCTATGTACAAGAATATAACTACTATAATACTGCTCCTATGTACTACAATATAACTACTATAATACTACTCCTATGTACAAGAATATAACTACTATAATACTACCTCCTATGTACAAGAATATAACTACTATAATACTACTCCTATAGACAAGAATATAACTACTATAATACTGCTCCTATGTACAAGAATATAACTACTATAATACTGTCCCTATGTACAAGAATATAACTACTATAATACTAATCCTATGTACAAGAATATAACTCCTATAATACTACTCCTATGTACAAGAATATAACTACTATAATACCACTCCTATGTACAAGAATATAACTACTATAATACTGCTCCTATGTACAAGAATATAACTACTATAATACTACTCCTATGTACAAGAATATAACTACTATAATACTACCTCCTATGTACAAGAATATAACTACTATAATACTGCTCCTATGTACTACAATATAACTACTATAATACTACTCCTATGTACAAGAATATAACTACTATAATACTACCTCCTATGTACAAGAATATAACTACTATAATACTACTCCTATAGACAAGAATATAACTACTATAATACTGCTCCTATGTACAAGAATATAACTACTATAATACTACTCCTATGTACAAGAATATAACTACTATAATACTACCTCCTATGTACAAGAATATAACTACTATAATACTACCTCCTATGTACAAGAATATAACTACTATAATACTACTCCTATGTACAAGAATATATCTACTATAATACTGCTCCTATGTACAAGAATATAACTACTATAATACTACTCCTATGTACAAGAATATAATTACTATAATACTACTCCTATGTACAAGAATATAACTACTATAATACTACTCCTATGTACAAGAATATAACTACTATAATACTACCTCCTATGTACAAGAATATAACTACTATAATACTACTCCTATGTACAATAATATAACTACTATAATACTACTCCTGTGTACAAGAATATAACTACTATAATACTACTCCTATGTACAAGAATATAACTACTATAATACTGCTCCTATGTACAAGAATATAACTACTATAATACTACTCCTATGTACAAGAATATAACTACTATAATACTGCTCCTATGTACAAGAATATAACTACTATAATACTACCTCCTATGTACAAGAATATAACTACTATAATACTGCTCCTATGTACAAGAATATAACTACTATAATACTACTCCTATGTACAAGAATATAACTACTATAATACTACTCCTATGTACAAGAATATAACTACTATAATACTGCTCCTATGTACAAGACTATAACTACTATAATACTGCTCCTATGTACAAGAATATAACTACTATAATACTACTCCTATGTACAAGACTATAACTACTATAATACTACTCCTATATACAAGAATATAACTACTATAATACTGCTCCTATGTACAAGAATATAACTACTATAATACTACTCCTATGTACAAGAATATAACTACTATAATACTACTATATAACTACTATAATACTGCCACTATGTTATAGAATATTACACATTATGTACAGTTTTGTCTCTCATTATATATACAGTGCTGTGCTCAGTGTCTTCTCCCCTGCAGTATTATATTATATAAGCGCCTGTACTATATACAATAGTCTGTATTTCCTGTATATAGATTTATACATATATACATGATGACAGGTGAGCAGGTTGATATTTTAGTGCTGTTGCTTTGCTGATTATTCTGTGACCTTCTCTCCAGGTCAGTGAGATGTCTGTTTTATAGATAAGAGTATTCTGTAATCGGGTTTATTACCCCAGGTTGGATGTAGCAGAGCCGGTTTTGTTACACTTAATGGTTAACCATTTCTTTTCAGTTTTGTAGAATGCAAATATTTATATTTCTCATTGACATATCACTGAGTAGCGGTAAGGAATCTGTAGAGGGGTCCCAATGTACGTAGTTATGTAGTTTGAGGTCCACTTTGAGGGGTTGTCTACACGGCCTCTGCTCTCAGATCCTCTGAGAGTTTAGGACATTACAGTGCTGATGTTGGAGCGGAATTGAAGAGACGCTGGTAACGTAAGGAACCTTCTATATGTCGGTGTCTTATATAGCTATATGGAAACTCAGCGGACATACCTGGGAGAAGTGGTCATGGTGGTCTGGATCAAAAGGTGAATGACTGTGATCAGTGGAGACGTCACCTCTGAGCCACTGGATGTGTCTTGTCCTTCCTTGGGATGGCCCGGACCGGCAGCCAGAAGGAGTCTTATCCTAAAGGCAGCCACTCACTATCAATAAATATACAATTGTATTCCCTGCATGTTACTTGGTCTCACCCCACATATCCTTCCCCTAGTAGTCCAAATAGATGGGGCGTCAGCCACCTCAGTCCAGGTAGGATGTCTTCTAGGGTTTGTAGGAGGACGAGGAGACTTTGTGGCCACATTCCCTTTAGACCATCTACGAGAACTTTCCACTGCACTCAAAAATGGAACTGAGAAGATAAGTAAGTAGACTTGTGTCATGTTATGTAAATCTGGTGGGAATTATAAAGATCATTGACTTTGTCGCTATTTGGACGGTCCTAGCGAATGCAAGGCAGTGCACACACATGTGTGAGAAAGTGACATCACTCAGTGGACACCCACACTGAATCCATGGTCCGCAAGGTCAACATTTTTAGGGCATTTCTTCATCATGGGCATTCAGGTAATACAACCTTATGGCTTTGTTTGAGGGGTTCTAGATCATCTAAGGCCAACCTAAGACCAACCTAAGACCAACCTAAGACCAATCTAAGACCAACCTAAGGCCAACCTAAGACCAACCTAAGACTAATCTAAGGCCAACCTAAGACCAACCTAAGGCCAACCTAAGACCAACCTATGGCCAATCTAAGACCAACCTAAGACCAACCTTCGTACAACCAAACATGTTAACGTCATGTTCTTGTAGCCATAAGGCAAGAAGTACCCTGCCCTTGGAGAACCACTTTCTAGGGCTCAGGACACCCAAATTGCAATGAAGGAGATTCTTTAATCAGGTTTTCTAGGCAGGGACAGAACACCAGTATCAGACCCAACCCAAACCTTTACGGGACAAAGCCAGAAGACCCTGTTGTCCACTGTATAGCCACCATACTGGAAGACTTCGGCATTGTTCTTATACAAATGACCAGAACTTTATTAAAACTTGGTTACAAATTTGGAATCTAAAAAATTTTGATACAAAAGTTCTGACTGACTGACACCACAAATCTCAGACTGCAATGTAAGTAATTGTGATAAATCGCTAAAAGTTAACAAATAATGGTGGAAACGAGGTCGTCTACCAGCGGGGGGCGTCATCTTCTGTTCTTTCACCGTCCATCATAACACCCTGGCTAATCTAGGGCGCCGCGGTCTTCTCCAGCCCCCTCCATTTTGTTTTTCTTGTTCTCTTCCCTTTCTGTGTTCCGACGCTGTGCACAAGCCCAAGTAAACATGGAAACGGCATTTACCGGGGAAGAATCTCAGCGTGAGAGGAGCCGCGCGCTAGAAAGCCGTCATTATGTTACCACCGGGCTTTTTTGACAGAAGCTGTCGAGGTTCGTGTTAGGAGCGGCGCGACACATCTCGCTGTCACGCGTTCTCTCGTCTAATTTCCCCTCACTCACTTTCTGAGGTTGGGGAGATAATAATGTCATCACATTGAGCCATCTGTAGACACACAATCTCCTCCGCGACAAAACAGGGGCGAGGGGGAGGGGGGGGGGGGCGTTATTATGTAAATGTGCGGAAAGTGTCACGAGAAGAAAACGGGAATGTTCTGATCTACAGCGCGGAACCGGGAAATGATGAGTCCAAGCTCGGAGAAGAAAGAAGAAATGTCTACAAAGTGACAACTCATCGAGGGTAACATTGTAGCTGATTTACGGTTACTTTAAGAATGATATGGCGGAGACGCAGAAATTACGTAATGGGGAGAACTGTGCGAAATGGGGCGCAGAGACCCCGATAGTGTGACGGAACGTCCTCATACATTGTACAGTTCTATAGGACCACCAGATGATCGAACTTCTTTATACCCCTAGTATACAATTTCTGTTACAGTCAACCTACATAAACAAGTCAGTAGTCAGCTTGTCAGTAGTCAGGTTGTAAGTAGTCAGCTTGTCAGTGGTCAGGTTGTAAGTAGTCAGCTTGTCAGTGGTCAGGTTGTCAGTGGTCAGCTTGTCAGTAGTCAGGTTGTAAGTAGTCAGCTTGTCAGTGGTCAGGTTGTCAGTGGTCAGGTTGTCAGTAGTCAGGTTGTCAGTAGTCAGGTTGTCAGTAGTTAGGTTGTCAGTAGTTAGGTTGTCAGTAGTCAGGTAGATGCTGTTATGACATCCTCCGAGCAGCTACACAATTGTACTGCAGTGTGAATGGCGCCCCCTGCTGTGCGGTCTCAGGAGAGCAATCAATGCCCAGGAAACGGTGTAATGCAATTTGTTAGGTTTACATAGACAATATACATATATATACTAGCATTACCCGCGACTTCGTCCGCGGCCCCCTCCCACACCATTGCGGCCATGGAAAACTAGCCCCTCCCCTCGAGCCCCCTGCCCCTCTTCCCCTCCTGCCCCTCCTCTCCTCCCTGGCCCCCCTTCCTCCCCACCCGTGCCCCTGTTTCCCCCCTCCTTCCCCTCCCCTCACGCCCCCTGCCCCTCTTCCCCTCCTACCCCACCTCTCCCCCCTTTCCCCCAACCCGCAACCCCGATCCCGCCCTCCTTCCTCCTACCTTTCCCCCCAACCTGCGACCCCAGGCCCCCTTCCACCCCCCCAACACCGGGCCCCCTCCCCCTAACCCACGACCCCAGCCTCCCCCCCAACCCGCGACCCTGGCCTCCTCTCTCCCCCCAACTCCCCCCAGGTATCTATTGTAGGGTAAGGGGTGTGGCTTATAAACCCCTTCCCATAACTGGGCAATCCCACGAGTCTAGGGGCCGTTCCAGGCCATTCCCATTAACCCGGTAGTGATATGACAACAGTTTCCTATTTGTGGTGTTGCAGTCTTCTCCATAGTAAATAACACGTGTGATGTCATAGCTTACATTGGTGTAAAAGTTGTGATGTCAGAGCTCACTACCTAATGGAAGAACCTGGGAGACACATTGATCTCCAGAAATCAGAACCATCAAGACCAACCTAAGACCAACCTAAGATCAACCAAAGATCAACCTAAGACCAACCAATTCGCGGGTCTTGTAAGGGTATTAAAACACTAAAAAAATTCTCTAAATTTGGTATCGCCCATCCAAACAATATAAGGAACCCATGAAGTACATTGAGTGGAATGTTATTTGGTACCAAGTACGATCTGTCCTGCACAATATAAGCCCTCATAGGGATCTGTGAACAGAAAAATAAAAAAGTTGTGGCTTTCGGAAGGCGGAGAATAAAAAAAAAAATCACGAAAATCAAAAACTCCGGCATGGATAAAGTTTCCGTAGAAATTCCATAAACAAAAAAGTCGAGTTTACCAAAAACTTTCAGTAAAACTTCTCTCTTCGTATTTTTGGCGCGTTCATTCACAATTCTCGGGGGCCTCGGCGTTGACTTTTTCCCGAATTCCTGGAGCGATCTGCTATTAGAAAGAAGTTAATATTTGATAAAAGAGCCAATGTCATTTTGCCGTCTTTGACTGATGGCGGTGCCGAGCGCTGGCGCGCGATGTAAGACAAATCAGTCCAATTGTTCTATCCTCTATGGGCCCATAAGTCTGCTCAATGAGTCATCTGCATAAGTGATATCATCAGTCGTGCAACTCAATGAGTCTCACTGGGAAGCCGAGGAAGAGGAAGCGATTATGGGGACGCCGCTGCCAAGTTTAAGAATACTTCGAGGGTTCTATTGGATTATTTTTCTAAATTTTCACAATTTGTTGTAATGGCTTGTGGTCCTAAGTCTTGTTGCAAGCCATGGTGGGATCCAAAAAGTTCTATTGGTGCCCAAACAATGGAGCTGATAGTCAAAGGCTCGTTCAGTTCCTGGTCAAGCTTGGGGGTGTTTTTATGGAGGAAAGGTAAATTGGCCACTGCCCATGGTGGCGACTTATCTGGCATGTGGGATATTTCTCTTTCCTCTGGGTAGAGGTGAGCGAGGACAAGTCAGGAACACTACAGATTTTTGTATCCGGTATTATACTCTGAACCCAAAGTGTATAATAGGCAGAGACCCAGGAGAGGTGCGGACAACATGAAACACATACAGTAGATACTCACCTCTCCATCTCTCCTAGGGGTCTGGTCTGCTTTCCCAACATCTGGTCTTCACCCACTGGTTTTTGTGGTCCTTTTTAGTTTCTTCTGATGTCACATGCGCTGGGACCTCATCCATCATGGGCCTAAACCTCATGACATCAGCCTGACACATGACCCAATCCAAGGCCTTAGCTGTATCCTCAGGGCACATGATGACAGAAAAGAGACTGGAAGATACTGGAAGAGGTCGTAAGAGCTCGGGGGGAGACCAGAAACCCAGGAGAGGTCAGGAAAGGTGAGTACCCCCATTCTGAGGGTGAACTTTTTGAATTTGTGCCAGGTTTTCCCATGACTTGCCCTGACATATGCATTCAGGAGAAGACAGGACACCCTGACCGTTACCCAAATTATACAAAATCTGAAAATGACTTGTGAATTTCTAGCAGAATTTGATGTGACTTTATCACGGAATTAACCCTCTGCTTACTAAATGGTGAGATTCATAGTGAATAGCCAATATCCCACAGATTTTCCGCCCGCCATGGTGTGCACATCTAGACAAGGCCTAACACTAAAATTTACTTTGTTGCACAATGACCAATCAGGTCTCAGCTAAACAGTCAAGACATCTTGGACAGTCACTAAATCCGATCAGCCTATAAACCATTCTTTGCTCTTTTGTCGGCTGCTTGGAGCTTGTTCACACAGGCCAATAGTCAGCAGTAAGCACTGGCACAGACGCTTATTTTTCTGATCATTGACCCCTGTAATAGGGCCCTAACTACTGAGATCCTGCCAGATCACGCTCAGTAATCTCTAGAAAAGGCGACTTTACCTACAATAAGACATTTCCTATTTGTCTCCACAGCCCCTTAGAGAAGGACCGTCCTCCAGACATGGCTCCCCAGAGGTTTCCCCCACAGGGTTAGGGCCGTCCTCCAGCCATGTTTTCCCAGAGGTTTCCTCCACAGGGTTAGGGCCGTCCTCCAGACATGGCTCCCCAGAGGTTTCCCCCACAGGGTTAGGACCGTCCTCTGGCCATGGCTCCCCAGAGGTTTCCTCCACAGGGTTAGGGCCATCCTCCGACCATGGCTCCCCAGAGGTTTCCTCCACAGGGTTAGGGCCATCCTCCAGCCATGGCTCCCCAGAGGTTTCCTCCACAAGGTTAGGGCCATCCTCCGACCATGGCTCCCCAGAGGTTTCCTCCACAGGGTTAGGGCTGTCCTCCAGCCATGGTTCCCCAGAGGTTTCCTCCACAAGGTTAGGGCCATCCTCCAGCCATGGCTCCCCAGAGGTTTCCTCCACAAGGTTAGGGCCATCCTCCGACCATGGCTCCCCAGAGGTTTCCTCCACAGGGTTAGGGCTGTCCTCCAGCCATGGCTCCCCAGAGGTTTCCTCCACAGGGTTAGGGCCATCCTCCAGCCATGGCTCCCCAGAGGCTTCCTCCACAGGGTTAGGGCCATCCTCCGACCATGGCTCCCCAGAGGCTTCCTCCACAGGGTTAGGGCCATCCTCCAGCCATGGCTCCCCAGAGGCTTCCTCCACAGGGTTAGGACCCTCCTCCAGCCATGGTTCCCCAGAGGTTTCCTCCACCAGGGTTCTTTCTCTCCTGAGTGCTGCTGGTGACTCTTTGTGAGTCCGGGGCTTGGATATTTCTGGTCCTTTAAGGATCTGATCTAATAATTGGCTATTGCAAATAAATCAGTTTTTTATTGAAGACTTAATGATGTTTCCGGTCATTACTATCATTTATAAGATAAGTCTCAGACACCTTCAAAACAATCCTATAAGTCAATGTCCAATCCTTTATACAGGCCTTGGCACCTGAGTATGCCGTAAGCCAAACTTGACCCTCATCTCTTATAGAGAGATCACCCTTCATCAGAGGAGGGAACTGGTTTGGTAGGGTGAGGGGCCTTTGTGGGGACGTTCCAAGGCTTGCTTAAAACGTGGGATATTGACTTATAGGATTTTTGGATCTCAGCAGTCACATGGGATACACCAATGTCATGACACTGTGCAAGCCCCTTGAGATCACCCAGTTGGTTGGAAGAAAACCAAAGGGAAAGGAAAGCCCAAGTGGCCGTCAGGTAAGTATAAGTGTTTAGTGTAAGGAGTGATGATTCGTGGGTGGTTGAACCTGAAATTTTTGGAAAATTCATAGAGTCCCGTTTTCTCATCTCCAACTTCTTCTTCTTCAGTATGGATGGCAAGAAGATCTTGAAAACGATGAAGAACAGAAACAAAAAGTCTATTAGAAAGTTGCAGAACTTTTTATCTCTGCGGAGAAGTTTCGGTGACATCTTGGAACCCTTGATGTAGGATTCTCTTTCGTATGTGACTCTTCCAAAGCTGAGCCAAAAATACCTCCTCTGAAATCTGCATCTCCTTGTCTGGTTGCGTCCGGGCGGCCATTATTCCCGATGCTAATATTACTTCAGCAGCTTACAAGCAATCTAATTTCAATCTCTCAATCGAATTAGTTTTTGGTTATTCGACTACTTTACAACTGATTTCTGAAATCCTATTAGATTCATTTCACATGATGTAATTACAGAGGCAAATATTAAAATGGTTTTACTTCATGCGGACGTCGAATCCTCGCGTGCCCGCAGTATCAAGAATCCTTTAAACTCCTATCGAAGGGTTGTCCAGATTTCGAGGAACGCGGTTGCTTTGTTTTAGACCTGGTCATGGGTCATGTCTGGTCTTCTAAACCTGGTCATGGGTCATGTCTGGTCTTCTAGACCTGGTCATGGGTCATGTCTGGTCTTCTAAACCTGGTCATGGGTCATGTCTGGTCTTCTAGACCTGGTTATGGGTCATGTCTGGTCTTCTAGATCTGGTCATGGGTCATGTCTGGTCTTCTAGATCTGGTCATGGGTCATGTCTGGTCTTCTAGATCTGGTCATGGGTCATGTCTGGTCTTCTAGACCTGGTCATGGGTCATGTCTGATCTTCTAGATCTGGCCATGGGTCATGTCTGGTCTTCTAGATCTGGTCATGGGTCATGTCTGGTCTTCTAGATCTGGTCATGGGTCATGTCTGGTCTTCTAGATCTGGTCATGGGTCATGTCTGGTCTTCTAAACCTGGTCATGGGTCATGTCTGGTCTTCTAGATCTGGTCATGGGTCATGTCTGGTCTTCTAGACCTGGTCATGGGTCATGTCTGGTCTTCTAGATCTGGCCATGGGTCATGTCTGGTCTTCTAGATCTGGTCATGGGTCATGTCTGGTCTTCTAGATCTGGTCATGGGTCATGTCTGGTCTTCTAGATCTGGTCATGGGTCATGTCTGGTCTTCTAGACCTGGTCATGGGTCATGTCTGGTCTTCTAGATCTGCTCATGGGTCATGTCTGGTCTTCTAGATCTGGTCATGGGTCATGTCTGGTCTTCTAAACCTGGTCATGGGTCATGTCTGTTTTTCTAGACCTGGTCATGGGTCATGTCTGTTCTTCTAGACCTGGTCATGGGTTATGTCTGGTCTTCGAAACTGAATGGGGCTGTAGAATTACAACCTATGGGCACTAGTCAAGGGATTGTTGGAAGAAATAAGGAACTTTTTTCTAATCTTTACACTTTTTGCTTCCTGACATCTTGACCATACATGACTATGATAATGGAGAAGAGACAAAGAATCTAGATGTTACATTACTTATTTTTGGAGAAAGACCTGTCAATGGTTGTATCCCGACTGCTTTTCTATGACCATTGGCTCCATTCATGACTAGGGGAGTACTCCATCAAGCAGACACTACTTGGGGGAATCGATCCATGAAAGGTCATATCTCCTTGTGAGGACCATGGGTGTAAACGAGGAGACTCCTTTGACCCAGCACCACAGTCCAGCCAGTACCAAACCAATTTTCCCCATCTCCAGGGAAGACTTAGTAGAGTCTTATAATTTCAAAGTCTAATGACTAAGGACCTTGATAGGTCATTCAGGAACTGAGGACCACATTGGTTGACTTGCCTGACTTTTTGTGGCTTCTGTAACAAAATAGTGTAGAGTTCTCATATTAACGCTGAGCATGAATAGATATGGGAGAGCTGAGGAACAAAATACAATAACTTTGTGGCCACCATAGCCTCCGTCCATGGTTGAGAAGACATATTACCTGAAAGCTTCCTCTGTCCCATCACTCATAGTCTACAGTCCGATATGGGCTATTCTCCTTGCAGACACATGCAACCTGGGGGTCTGGAACTGGTTCCAGTCATGTGATATAAGGTCCATCACATATTCATCCTTGGACAACCCGTTTAAGGACATATCAGTCCTAAACTTGGCGCGGACAAGCTCAACCTCTCATGCCAGAGCTCCCAATGCCAGTAAGCATCACATTGTACCAATCTCTTTGGTTTTCGACTCCCCTGGCCAAACAGAGACGTGGGGCCGCTCCCCTATTTCTTTAAATGTCGCCTTCCACGTGTATTGTGCATAACTCAGAATCTAGGACATGGCAGCGTCGGAGAAGTAAAATGCGCTTGGATACGTCGCTCGCCTTTCTCCCCCTCCACCAAAGATCTAAGCTTTCCTTTTATTACTGTTGTTATTATTGTTCTTCTTCAGGTCTGAAATGGGTCTGAATAGCTTTTAGCTTAATATTGGTGGCGTCGGGACACAAAGGCAGCGATCTGCATGTTTGCGATGATAGCGATGGTTTGGGGAGAGATGACAGATCTTCACAACGCCGTCCTCTACGGTGGGGGCTTCGCCAATCTATTTAGGCAGTGTCGCAGTCAATAGAACATTGCGCTTTGTCACAACACAATATCTGTAATCAACTCCGCAGAAAGGAACACAACATCCCCTCCCCCCACCGTGCGCACTCGCCGCGCCGATACTGAACTCTCCGCACACTGCTGCAATAATGAGCGTGTGTGAATGCGACGCTACACAATGCAGTCGTAATGAACTCCCTCCGGAAGATCTAGACAATGCCTCAATATGGAAATATCTTACCACCATCTTATCCCTCGTATGTGCGGATCCAGCGGGTGTAGGGTGGTCGGCATCCCTATAATATACCAAAGTCACTCTGCCGCCCACAGCTGGCTCCCTTCCCCATTATAGTTAGAACATGACCATCGACGTGTCCAATGGAATTGATGGAAGACCTTTCATGGATTGGACATTCCCTTTAAGAGCCCCTATAGCTATGACCCTGTTACTAGTTTCCTGCCTGTAGGATGTGACGCACCATCTGGTCACTAGGTGGAGATTTGTTCATCAAGCAGGGCCTGTTTACCATTGAGTGGATGGGTATTTCCTGATATGACGTCAGAGATGTGATGTCACCCTTCTGTCCTCTTCTCCACTGCAGCTGCACCTCCCTCCTCTCCCCTCCCCTCCTCCTTACCTTCCATTGGGTTTTCTAGTGACTGAGGAGGTTTGTGAACAATTGTAGAGATCACGGGGGGGGGGTTGATTTAAAGGGGCTGTCCCATCACAATGATCATGTGATCGCCGCTGAGGACAAGGTCATGCTCTGTGAGGCTGCTCGGAGTAAATTCAATATTACTTGCATTTATATTGACCTTCCTGTTTTTGGTGGGACAGTCTGGCAAACCAAACCACAAAGAGGAGGAGTTTGCGCACATTTTACCCCAAACGTGGTCATGTTGGCTTCCTTTATGACATTCTTTTCCTCTAATGGGACATATACACAGGGATTGTCCTGGTGGGCCCGGGCTCCCTTGTCTTCATGTCTTAGAGGTGAATCAGTCAGTGACAATGTGTTGCATCTAATTCTATGCTCAGAGGGGGATGGTAGTCAGGACGGAGCGGCAGACGCAACGGATCTGATGTCTGTCACGAGGTGGGGAGCCTTGTGTGTCGCTCCAAGCACTAAAATATGAAAAAGGAAGAAAAAAAAATCAAATTCATTAAAAAAAAACTGCAATGTTGAACTAAATAGGTTCAGTGCCATGGAAACGAGTCCCGATAAAGAGGAGATGGCAATCTGCAATAATATGAAACAGATCTTATAGCTTCATGTGAATGGATTGCACGCTGTTCTCAGGAGGCTCTTATGGTGGAAACAAGAACAGAAATAGTAACTGCCATTATTTATCACCTACCGCACAACCAAGACTGACAAAATAATACCTCCATATAATGTCTAAGTAATGCCTACATATAGTACTAATACTACAGTATAGTACCCAAAATAATACCACCATATAATGTCTAAGTAATGCCTACATATAATACTACTACTACAGTATAGTACCCAAAATAATACCTCCATATAATGTCTAAGTAATGCCTACATATAGTACTACTACTACAGTATAGTACCCAAAATAATACCACCATATAATGTCTAAGTAATGCCTACATATAATACTACTACTACAGTATAGTACCCAAAATAATACCTCCATATAATGTCTAAGTAATGCCTACATATAGTACTAATACTACAGTATAGTACCCAAAATAATACCGCCATATAATGTCTAAGTAATGCCTACATATAGTACTACTACTACAGTATAGTACCCAAAATAATACCTCCATATAATGTCTAAGTAATGCCTACATATAGTACTACTACTACAGTATAGTACCCAAAATAATACCACCATATAATGTCTAAGTAATGCCTACATATAATACTAATACTACAGTATAGTGCCAAAATAATACCGCCATATAATGTCTAAGTAATGCCTACATATAGTACTAATACTACAGTATAGTACCCAAAATAATACCTCCATATAATGTCTAAGTAATGCCTACATATAGTACTAATACTACAGTATAGTACCCAAAATAATACCGCCATATAATGTCTAAGTAATGCCTACATATAATACTAATACTACAGTATAGTACCCAAAATAATACCTCCATATAATGTCTAAGTAATGCCTACATATAGTACTACTACTACAGTATAGTACCCAAAATAATACCACCATATAATGTCTAAGTAATGTCTACATATAGTACTAATACTACAGTATAGTACCCAAAATAATACCGCCATATAATGTCTAAGTAATGTCTACATATAGTACTAATACTACAGTATAGTACCCAAAATAATACCGCCATATAATGTCTAAGTAATGCCTACATATAATACTAATACTACAGTATAGTGCCCAAATAATACCTCCATATAATGTCTAAGTAATGCCTACATATAGTACTACTACTACAGTATAGTGCCCAAAATAATACCGCCATATAATGTCTAAGTAATGCCTACATATAGTACTAATACTACAGTATAGTACCCAAAATAATACCTCCATATAATGTCTAAGTAATGCCTACATATAGTACTACTACTACAGTATAGTACCCAAAATAATACCACCATATAATGTCTAAGTAATGCCTACATATAATACTACTACTACAGTATAGTACCCAAAATAATACCTCCATATAATGTCTAAGTAATGCCTACATATAGTACTAATACTACAGTATAGTACCCAAAATAATACCGCCATATAATGTCTAAGTAATGCCTACATATAGTACTACTACTACAGTATAGTACCCAAAATAATACCACCATATAATGTCTAAGTAATGCCTACATATAGTACTACTACTACAGTATAGTACCCAAAATAATACCTCCATATAATGTCTAAGTAATGCCTACATATAGTACTACTACTACAGTATAGTACCCAAAATAATACCACCATATAATGTCTAAGTAATGCCTACATATAATACTAATACTACAGTATAGTGCCAAAATAATACCGCCATATAATGTCTAAGTAATGCCTACATATAGTACTAATACTACAGTATAGTACCCAAAATAATACCTCCATATAATGTCTAAGTAATGCCTACATATAGTACTAATACTACAGTATAGTACCCAAAATAATACCGCCATATAATGTCTAAGTAATGCCTACATATAATACTAATACTACAGTATAGTACCCAAAATAATACCTCCATATAATGTCTAAGTAATGCCTACATATAGTACTACTACTACAGTATAGTACCCAAAATAATACCACCATATAATGTCTAAGTAATGTCTACATATAGTACTAATACTACAGTATAGTACCCAAAATAATACCGCCATATAATGTCTAAGTAATGTCTACATATAGTACTAATACTACAGTATAGTACCCAAAATAATACCGCCACATAATGTCTAAGTAATGCCTACATATAATACTAATACTACAGTATAGTGCCCAAATAATACCTCCATATAATGTCTAAGTAATGCCTACATATAGTACTACTACTACAGTATAGTGCCCAAAATAATACCGCCATATAATGTCTAAGTAATGCCTACATATAGTACTAATACTACAGTATAGTACCCAAAATAATACCTCCATGTAATGTCTAAGTAATGCCTACATATAGTACTAATACTACAGTATAGTGCCAAAATAATACCACCATATAATGTCTAAGTAATGCCTACATATAGTACTAATACTACAGTATAGTGCCCAAATAATACCTCCATATAATGTCTAAGTAATGCCTACATATAGTACTACTACTACAGTATAGTGCCCAAAATAATACCGCCATATAATGTCTAAGTAATGCCTACATATAGTACTAATACTACAGTATAGTGCCCAAAATAATACCGCCATATAATGTCTAAGTAATGCCTACATATAATACTACTACTACAGTATAGTACCCAAAATAATACCACCATATAATGTCTAAGTAATGCCTACATATAGTACTAATACTACAGTATAGTACCCAAAATAATACCGCCATATAATGTCTAAGTAATGCCTACATATAATACTAATACTACAGTATAGTGCCCAAATAATACCTCCATATAATGTCTAAGTAATGCCTACATATAGTACTACTACTACAGTATAGTGCCCAAAATAATACCGCCATATAATGTCTAAGTAATGCCTACATATAGTACTAATACTACAGTATAGTGCCCAAAATAATACCGCCATATAATGTCTAAGTAATGCCTACATATAATACTACTACTACAGTATAATGCCCAAAATAATACCACCATATAATGTTTAAGTAATGCCTACATATAGTACTAATACTACAGTATAGTGCCCAAAATAATACCGCCATATAATGTCTAAGTAATGCCTACATATAATACTAATACTACAGTATAGTGCCCAAATAATACCTCCATATAATGTTTAAGTAATGCCTACATATAGTACTAATACTACAGTATAGTGCCCAAAATAATACCACCATATAATGTCTAAGTAATGCCTACATATAGTACTACTACTACAGTATAGTACCCAAAATAATACCTCCATATAATGTCTAAGTAATGCCTACATATAGTACTACTACTACAGTATAGTACCCAAAATAATACCACCATATAATGTCTAAGTAATGCCTACATATAATACTAATACTACAGTATAGTGCCCAAATAATACCTCCATATAATGTCTAAGTAATGCCTACATATAGTACTACTACTACAGTATAATGCCCAAAATAATACCGCCATATAATGTCTAAGTAATGCCTACATATAGTACTAATACTACAGTATAGTACCCAAAATAATACCTCCATATAATGTCTAAGTAATGCCTACATATAGTACTAATACTACAGTATAGTACCCAAAATAATACCGCCATATAATGTCTAAGTAATGCCTACATATAATACTAATACTACAGTATAGTACCCAAAATAATACCTCCATATAATGTCTAAGTAATGCCTACATATAGTACTACTACTACAGTATAGTACCCAAAATAATACCACCATATAATGTCTAAGTAATGTCTACATATAGTACTAATACTACAGTATAGTACCCAAAATAATACCGCCATATAATGTCTAAGTAATGCCTACATATAATACTAATACTACAGTATAGTGCCCAAATAATACCTCCATGTAATGTCTAAGTAATGCCTACATATAGTACTACTACTACAGTATAGTGCCCAAAATAATACCGCCATATAATGTCTAAGTAATGCCTACATATAGTACTAATACTACAGTATAGTGCCCAAAATAATACCGCCATATAATGTCTAAGTAATGCCTACATATAATACTACTACTACAGTATAGTACCCAAAATAATACCACCATATAATGTCTAAGTAATGCCTACATATAGTACTAATACTACAGTATAGTACCCAAAATAATACCGCCATATAATGTCTAAGTAATGCCTACATATAATACTAATACTACAGTATAGTGCCCAAATAATACCTCCATATAATGTCTAAGTAATGCCTACATATAGTACTACTACTACAGTATAGTGCCCAAAATAATATCGCCATATAATGTCTAAGTAATGCCTACATATAGTACTAATACTACAGTATAGTGCCCAAAATAATACCGCCATATAATGTCTAAGTAATGCCTACATATAATACTACTACTACAGTATAATGCCCAAAATAATACCACCATATAATGTTTAAGTAATGCCTACATATAGTACTAATACTACAGTATAGTGCCCAAAATAATACCGCCATATAATGTCTAAGTAATGCCTACATATAATACTAATACTACAGTATAGTGCCCAAATAATACCTCCATATAATGTTTAAGTAATGCCTACATATAGTACTAATACTACAGTATAGTGCCCAAAATAATACTGCCATGTAATGTCTAAGTAATGACTACATGTAGTAATAATACTACAGTATAGTGCCCAAAATATTACCGCCATATAATGTCTAAGTAATGCCTACGTGTAGTACTAATATAACAGTATAGTGCCCAAAATAATATTGCCAAATAATGTCTAAGTAATGCCTACATATAGTACTAATACTACAGTATAGTGCCCAAAATAATACCGCCATATAATGTCTAAATAATGCCTACATGTAGTACTAATATAACAGTGTAGTGCCCAAAATAATACTGCCATACAATGTCTAAGTAATGCCTACATATAGTACTAATACTACAGTATAGTGCCCAAAATATTACCACCATATAATGTCTAATGTCTACATATTGTATTAATGCTACAATATAGTGTCCAAAATAATACCTTCATACACCGTGCAATGCTTACATATAGTATTAATACTACAATATAATGCCTCAAATAATACCACCATATAATGTCTGAATAATGACTACATATAGTATTACAAATAATACAACTATATTGTGTCCTAAATAATACTACCATATAATGTCTAAATAATACCTACATATACAGTAGTATTAATACTACAATATAGTGCCCAATATATTACCACTATGTAATGTCTAAATAATGCCTACAGAAAGTATTACAAATAATACTATTATAGAGTGTGCAAAATAATACCACCATGCAATGTTTAAATAACACCTACATATACTATCAATAGTACAGTATAATGCCCAAAATAATACCGCCATATAATGTCTTAATAATGTCTACATATACTATTATACATTAAATGTCTAAATAATATCTACATATGGTATTTTCAAATAATATTACTACAAAGTGCTCAAAATAGTACTGCCATATAATCTCTAAATAATACCTGCCTATAGCATTACATATAACTCTACAATAAAGTGTCCAAAATAATGATGCCATACAATGCCTGAATAATACCTACATACAGTATTACAAATAATACTACGATAAAGTTTAAAAAAAATACTGCCATACAATGTCTAAATAATGACTACATATAGTATCCTATCCTATTAATATTATAAATGTGAAAGTTTGTGGGTTTGTGAGTTTGGATGTTCGGATGTTTGTTCCTCAATCACGCAAAACCCGCTCGACCGATTTGGCTGAAAGTTTCCACAAACATAGTTAATACACCCCATTGCGCAATAGGCTACTTTTCGTCACAATAGTGCACATACGTTTTTCCCAGGACCCCCCACAAAACCCAAACTCATATCACCATCTCTGCAATCTCACACACTTTGGACCATAGCAAGCCACAAAATTCCTATTGCCCTCTACAGCCTCGCCCCTCACCCCACACAATCTCATATACATATACTTTACCACTTTGCCCCTCACCTTAACGATACTCCAGGAGGCGCTCTATAACGCTCCGGAGCAGTCATGTTTGCCGACCCCCACCGCTCTGACAATCCGCGACACCGCCCACCCATGTCAATACCCCTAGGCGGTCTAATAAATGCAAAAAAAATTTTTTAAAAAAAGTAAAAAAAATAATAAAAAGAATTAAAAATTCAAATCACCCCCCTTTCCCTAGAACACATATAAAAGTAGTTAAAAACTGTGAAATACATACATGTTAGGTATCCGCGTGTCCGAAATCGCCCGCTCTACAAAGCTATACAAATATTTTTCCTATTCGGTAAACGCCGTAGCGGGAAAAATGGTCAAAAGTGCCAAACCGCTGTTTTTTCACTGTTTTGATTCTGATACAAATTTGAATAAAAAGTGATCAAAGCAATAACATTTCCCGAAAATGGTAGAACTACAAAGTACACCCGGTCCCTCAAAAAAAGACGCCCTATACATCCCCGTACACACACGTATAAAAAAGTTATGGCTGTCGGAATATGGCGACTTTTCAAAAAAAAATAATTTTAACACAGTTTTGGATTTTTTTTAAGGGGTCAAAATGTAAATAAAACCATATAAATTTGGTATCCCCGGAATCGTAACGAAACACAGAATACAGGGGACAGGTCATTTTGGTTGCACAGTGAACGCCGTAAAACCAAAGCCTGTAAGAAAGTCGCAGAAATGCATTTTTTCTTCACATCCACCCCATTCTGAATTTTTTCCCTGCTTCCCAGTACATTATATAGAATAAATAATGGTGGCATCATGAAGAAAAATTTGTCCCGCAAAAATTAAGACCTCATATGGCTCTGGGAGCGGAGAAATATAAAAGTTATGGGGTTTACAAGGAGGGGAGTCAAGAATGAAAAACGAAAATCAAAAAATGCCATCAGCGGGAAAGGGTTAACTTCAAATACTTCTGTCCCAAAGTCACTATGTAAAGTTTCTCACAACACCGTATATATAGCAGCTCAAATACAAAGTAACTGCAACACAAAAGTCTCACGTATTCTCTGAATTACAGCAAAAACAAGATACAAAGTTACATTTCATATCCCATACCTTATACACACTACAAAAACCTTACCCGCGCCTGTATATACCCACTGCTACAATCACCGCAGACGAAGTCGCGGGTACCAGCTAGTTATAAATAATACCTCAAAAAAGTGCCCAAAATAATAGTTCCATATAATTTATAAATAGTACCTATATACAATATTAAAAATAATACCACAATAAAGTACCTAAAATAATACCTTCATGCAGTATTACAAATTAATCTGTGCCCAAAATAATACTGCCATACAATGCCTAAATATCTACAGTATTACAAATGATAAAGTGTCCAAAATAATACTGTAATGTCTAAATGAAACCTATATACTGTGTTATTTATAATACTGCTATAATAATACCGTTACATAATGCTTAAATAATACCTACATCATATTAAAAACATATGTAAGCATAAATAATATTGCCATACAATGCCTATAAATACCTACATACAACAGTACAAATAAAATTATAAATTTCCCCAAATAGTATCACCATATAATGTTTAAATAATACCTATATACAACATTACAAATAATAAAGTGCCCAAAATAGTATCACCATGCAATGCTCAAATAATACCTAAATACAAATTCTACAATAAGGTGCCCAAAATGAAACTATCATAGAATACCTAAATAATACATACATAGATTATTACAAATGATACCACCATAAAGTAACTAAAATAATACAGCCATATAATGTCTAAATAATACATACACACACTAGTAAATAATAGTACAATATAGTACTCAAAATTATACCTCCATACACTGCCAAGATAATACCTAAAAACAGTATTACAAATAATGGTATTATAAAGTGCTTGAAATAATACCACCATACAAGGCGTAATTAATTCCCTCACAAAGTATTACAAGGTTCGGGGGATATTGTCACTCCTTAGGGAGAGACCACCATATAGGTGTGTGGAGACTTGTTATATGGTGGTCTCTCCCTAAGGAGTGACAATATCCCCTTAACCCTGTCTAAGCCTCTCACCTCTACCAGGTTATAGTCCTCTCTACATCGGGCTGAAGAGATCCAACCAGATCGAAACAGCTGTCCTCGATTGAGAGACTATACCTGGTAATAATCCCAGCGTCATTGCTAAACAAAGGCCTCTTGGAAGGTCGGGCATGAGGCTAAAGGGAGCAGCCTGTATTGGGTTATTTCCCTGGAATCCTGTCTTAAGACAGGCTTGCACATTCCAGTGAGCGCCCTGACATATGGCGACCATATAACACTAAGAAATTATTTATTACACTAATATTTTTCCTTTGGATTTTCTGAACTGTCTTTATTATATGGATATTATGACACGGGCGGATTAGTCTATGGTGTACGGTGTCACTCAGCGCACTGACATTTACAGGTTTGTGCTCCATATGGATCTCACAGGACTGGCGGGCAAAGTAAGAAAATCAACATCAATTATCTGAAGGAACGAGAAAGGAGAAGGAATTCTCTGTGATAATGAAGGAAACTGTTCACCAATCTGTCTATACCGTAAAAGTATGTGCCCCCCAGATGTCCCCTAATATCCCCCCCAGATGGATGTCCCAAATTATCCCCACAGATGTCCCCTATTAACCCCACAGATATCTCCTACTATGCCCCTCTAGATACCCCCTATTATCCCCCAGATGTCCCCTATTATCCCCCATATGTCCTCTATTATCCCCTCCAGATGCCCCCTATTATCCCCCCAGATGTCCCCTATTATCCCCCCAGATGTCCCATATTATCCCCCCCAGATGCCCCCTATTATGCCCCTCTAGATGTCCCCTATTATCCCCACAGATGCCCCTATTATCCCCCCCAGATGTCCCCTATTATACCCCCAGATGCCCCCTATTATCCCCCCAGATGTCCCCTATTATCCCCCCAGATGCCCCCTATTATCCCCCAGATGTCCCCTATTATCCCCCCAGATGTCCCCTATTATCCCCCCAGATGTCCCTTATTATCCCCCCAGATGCCCCCTATTATCCCCCCCAGATGTCCCCTATTATCCCCCCAGATGTCCCCTATTATGCCCCTCTAGATGTCCCCTATTATCCCCACAGATGCCCCCTATTATCCCCCCCAGATGTCCCCTATTATCCCCCCAGATGCCCCCTATTATCCCCCCAGATGTCCCCTATTATCCCCCCAGATGCCACCTATTATCCCCTCAGATGCCCCCTATTATCCCCCCAGATGTCCCCTATTAATCCCCCCAGATGTCCCCTATTAATCCCCCCAGATGCCCCCTATTATCCCCCCAGATGTCCCCTATTATCCCCCCAGATGCCCCCTATTAATCCCCCCAGATGCCCCCTATTATCCCCCCAGATGTCCCCTATTATCCCCCCAGATGCCCCCTATTATCCCCTCCAGATGCCCCCTATTATCCCCCCAGATGCCCCCCTATTATACCCCCAGATGTCCCTTATTATCCCCCCAGATGCCACCTATTATCCCCCCAGATGCCCCCTATTATCCCCTCCAGATGCCCCCTATTATCCCCCCAGATGCCCCCCTATTATACCCCCAGATGTCCCTTATTATCCCCCCAGATGCCACCTATTATCCCCTCCAGATGCCCCCTATTATCCCCCCAGATGCCCCCCTATTATACCCCCAGATGTCCCTTATTATCCCCCCAGATGCCACCTATTATCCCCCCAGATGCCCCTCTAGATGCCCTCTATTATCCCCCAGATGCCCCTCATTATGCCCCTCTAGATGCCCCCTATTATTCCCCCAGATGTCCCTTATTATCCCCCCAGATGCCCCCTATTATCCCCACAGATGCCCCCGATTACTGGATATTCCTTACACTAGTGTTATAATTATACAGGATACATTTTACCTTCACTGATACATTGTAACAACCAGGAGACTGGAGAGCGATTGGTGCTGCTGATTTGCTTATGTCACAGAGGATTGTATAGACTGGACACAATGTAACAAACTCCGCCCACTAGGAGTACAAGATGCCCCTCCCCCTCACCACATCTGTAACCTACAGAAGCTGAACAAGGTTGTGAGGAGACAGAGTGCCCTGTGACCCCCTACATCTCCCCTGTGAGCACATGGTTGGCAGAAGGGGTACTAAGGGGGCATCGTACTAAGTGGGGGGCACTTATGGGGTATTATACTGTGTGAGGACAATAGTAAAGCAGTACACTGTGTTGGAGCATTAAGGACAGAGGAGGGCGCTGTTAGTATATGGGGCACAATGGGACTGGATGGGGTAAATGTGTGGAACTGAATGGGGTTAAAGGCATGTCTGGGCACACGTAACTACTGGACACGATCAGCTACAGTTCAGACCTTATGATATAGGTGCGCCCATTATGTGAGCGATGCTGCACTGTAAAGCACTGAGGAGTCATCAGGAGGGAAAATCTAAAAGGTCGACTATATGTAAAGAAGTGCAGGAGCGGCAACGGTGAGTCTGTCATCCCCCGAGCAATTCTTTATCCCGGATTGTACTCGATTTCATGGCCGTGAATTATTCAGTTTCCTTATTTTGCTGCGATCTCTCATTTATTTCTAAAATCGCTTTCAGGCTGAAGAATGAGCGAGACAATGGCGGCGAATCACAGGCGGATACGGAGAATTATAGAACGCTGGAGACGCCATATGGAGGGACTCTACCAGGAAATAAGGCCAAACATCAAGTGTGGCTACAACTCTGCTACATTGTATAGTCAGGAGCAAGAAAGCACAAGGAAGGGGGGAAGAAAGGAGACTCAAGATGTCACCCCAATAGGCTGTCACAGGGGGGCGAACAGTGATAGAGAGGGTATAAGGGTCTGGGGTCTGTATTAGTTTAGAGGTCTGGTCTGGGGTCTGTATTAGTGTAGGGGTCTGGTCTGGTGTCTGTATTAGTTTAGGGGTCTGGTCTGGGGTCTGTATTAGTTTAGGGGTCTGGTCTGGGGTCTGTATTAGTTTAGGGGTCTGGTCTGGGGTCTGTATTAGTTTAGGGGTCTGGTCTGGGGTCTGTATTAGTTTAGGGGTCTGGTCTGGGGTCTGTATTAGTTTAGGGGTCTGGTCTGGGGTCTGTATTAGATCAGAGGTCTGGTCTGGGGTCCGTATTAGTTTAGGGCTCTGGTCTGGGATCTGTATTAGTTTAGGGGTCTGGTCTGGGGTCTGTATTAGTTTAGGGGTCTGGTCTGGGGTCTGTATTAGTTTAGAGGTCTGGTCTGGGGTCTGTATTAGTTTAGGGGTCTGGGATCTGTATTAGTATAGGAGGTCTGGTCTGGGGTCTGTATTAGTTTAGGGCTCTGGTCTGGGGTCTGTATTAGTTTAGGGGTCTGGTCTGGGGTCTCTATTAGTTTAGGGGTCTGGTCTGGGGTCTGTATTAGTTTAGGGGTCTGGTCTGGGGTCTCTATTAGTTTAGGGGTCTGGTCTGGGGTCTGTATTAGTTTAGGGGTCTGGTCTGGGGTCTGTATTAGTTTAGGGGTCTGGTCTGGGGTCTGTATTAGTTTAGGGGTCTGGTCTGGGGTCTGTATTAGTTTAGGGGTCTGGTCTGGGGTCTGTATTAGTTTAGGGCTCTGGTCTGGGGTCTGTATTAGTTTAGGGCTTGGGTCTGGGGTCTGTATTAGTTTAGGGGTCTGGTCTGGGGTCTGTATTAGTTTAGGGGTCTGGTCTGGGGTCTGTATTAGTTTAGGGCTTGGGTCTGGGGTCTGTATTAGTTTAGGGGTCTGGTCTGGGGTCTGTATTAGTTTAGGGGTCTGGTCTGGGGTCTGTATTAGTTTAGGGGTCTGGTCTGGGGTCTGTATTAGTTTAGGGGTCTGGTCTGGGGTCTGTATTAGTTTAGGGGTCTGGTCTGGGGTCTGTATTAGTTTAGGGGTCTGGTCTGGGGTCTGTATTAGTTTAGAGGCTGGTCTGGGGTCTGTATTAGTTTAGGGGTCTGGTCTGGGGTCTGTATTAGTTTAGAGGCTGGTCTGGGGTCTGTATTAGTTTAGGGGTCTGGTCTGGGGTCTGTATTAGTTTAGGGGTCTGGTCTGGGGTCTGTATTAGTTTAGGGGTCTGGTCTGGGGTCTGTATTAGTTTAGGGGTCTGGTCTGGGGTCTGTATTAGTTTAGGGGTCTGGTCTGGGGTCTGTATTAGTTTAGGGGTCTGGTCTGGGGTCTGTATTAGTTTAGGGGTCTGGTCTGGGGTCTGTATTAGTTTAGGGCTTGGGTCTGGGGTCTGTATTAGTTTAGGGGTCTGGTCTGGGGTCTGTATTAGTTTAGGGGTCTGGTCTGGGGTCTGTATTAGTTTAGGGCTTGGGTCTGGGGTCTGTATTAGTTTAGGGGTCTGGTCTGGGGTCTGTATTAGTTTAGGGGTCTGGTCTGGGGTCTGTATTAGTTTAGGGGTCTGGTCTGGGGTCTGTATTAGTTTAGAGGCTGGTCTGGGGTCTGTATTAGTTTAGGGGTCTGGTCTGGGGTCTGTATTAGTTTAGAGGCTGGTCTGGGGTCTGTATTAGTTTAGGGGTCTGGTCTGGGGTCTGTATTAGTTTAGGGGTCTGGTCTGGGGTCTGTATTAGTTTAGGGGTCTGGTCTGGGGTCTGTATTAGTTTAGAGGTCTGGTCTGGGGTCTGTATTAGTTTAGAGGTCTGGGGTCTGTATTAGTTTAGGGGTCTGGTCTGGGGTCTGTATTAGTTTAGGGGTCTGGTCTGGGGTCTGTATTAGTTTAGGGGTCTAGTCTGGGGTCTGTATTAGTTTAGGGGTCTGGTCTGGGGTCTGTATTAGTTTAGGGGTCTGGTCTGGGGTCTGTATTAGTTTAGGGGTCTGGGGTCTGTATTAGTTTAGAGGTCTGGTCTGGGGTCTGTATTAGTTTAGGGGTCTGGTCTGGGGTCTGTATTAGTTTAGGGCTCTGGTCTGGGGTCTGTATTAGTTTAGGGCTCTGGGGTCTGTATTAGTTTAGGGGTCTGGTCTGGGGTCTGTATTAGTTTAGGGGTCTGTATTAGTTTAGGGGTCTGGTCTGGGGTCTCTATTAGTTTAGGGGTCTGGTCTGGGGTCTGTATTAGTTTAGGGGTCTGGTCTGGGGTCTCTATTAGTTTAGGGGTCTGGTCTGGGGTCTGTATTAGTTTAGGGGTCTGGTCTGGGGTCTGTATTAGTTTAGGGGTCTGGTCTGGGGTCTGTATTAGTTTAGGGGTCTGTATTAGTTTAGGGGTCTGGTCTGGGGTCTCTATTAGTTTAGGGGTCTGGTCTGGGGTCTGTATTAGTTTAGGGGTCTGGTGTCTCTATTAGTTTAGGGGTCTGGTCTGGGGTCTGTATTAGTTTAGGGGTCTGGTCTGGGGTCTGTATTAGTTTAGGGGTCTGGTCTGGGGTCTGTATTAGTTTAGGGCTCTGGTCTGGGGTCTGTATTAGTTTAGGGGTCCGGTCTGGGGTCTGTATTAGTTTAGGGGTCTGGTCTGGGGTCTGTATTAGTTTAGGGCTTGGGTCTGGGGTCTGTATTAGTTTAGGGGTCTGGTCTGGGGTCTGTATTAGTTTAGGGGTCTGGTCTGGGGTCTGTATTAGTTTAGGGGTCTGGTCTGGGGTCTGTATTAGTTTAGGGCTCTGGTCTGGGGTCTGTATTAGTTTAGGGCTCCGGTCTGGGGTCTGTATTAGTTTAGGGGTCTGGTCTGGGGTCTGTATTAGTTTAGGGGTCTGGTCTGAGGTCTGTATTAGTTTAGGGGTCTGGTCTGGGGTCTGTATTAGTTTAGGGGTCTGGTCTGGGGTCTGTATTAGTTTAGGGCTCTGGTCTGGGGTCTGTATTAGTTTAGGGCTCCGGTCTGGGGTCTGTATTAGTTTAGGGGTCTGGTCTGGGGTCTGTATTAGTTTAGGGGTCTGGTCTGAGGTCTGTATTAGTTTAGGGGTCTGGTCTGGGGTCTGTATTAGTTTAGGGGTCTGGTCTGGGGTCTGTATTAGTTTAGGGCTCCGGTCTGGGGTCTGTATTAGTTTAGGGGTCTGGTCTGGGGTCTGTATTAGTTTAGGGGTCTGGTCTGAGGTCTGTATTAGTTTAGGGGTCTGGTCTGGGGTCTGTATTAGTTTAGAGGTCTGGTCTGGGGTCTGTATTAGTTTAGGGGTCTGGTCTGGGGTCTGTATTAGTTTAGAGGTCTGGTCTGGGGTCTGTATTAGTTTAGGGGTCTGGTCTGGGGTCTGTATTAGTTTAGGGCTCCGGTCTGGGGTCTGTATTAGTTTAGGGCTCCGGTCTGGGGTCTGTATTAGTTTAGGGGTCTGGTCTGGGGTCTGTATTAGTTTAGGGGTCTGGTCTGAGGTCTGTATTAGTTTAGGGGTCTGGTCTGGGGTCTGTATTAGTTTAGGGGTCTGGTCTGGGGTCTGTATTAGTTTAGGGGTCTGGTCTGGGGTCTGTATTAGTTTAGGGGTCTGGTCTGGGGTCTGTATTAGTTTAGAGGTCTGGTCTGGGGTCTGTATTAGTTTAGGGCTCTGGTCTGGGGTCTGTATTAGTTTAGGGCTCTGGTCTGGGGTCTGTATTAGTTTAGGGCTTGGGTCTGGGGTCTGTATTAGTTTAGGGCTTGGGTCTGGGGTCTGCATCAGTTTATATTACTTCCCTTGTCTTCAGATTGGGTTTATCCGGACCCCCCTCCCCCTCTGACTCCCGGTGAGGTCTGTGGTGTTCGTGGTCAGACTTGTTATCTGTTTCTAGTCCTAATTGTGAACCTCTGCGATTAGACCTCAGGTTTTGGGGAGGGGTATTCGGGGTCCTCCTCGTTGTCTCTCCCGGAGCAGCAGTTTTTTTTTGTTTTTTTTTTTTGTTAAATCCTTGTAAAAATTGTTGTTTCCTTAATCTGAGCTGCTGATGTTTCCATGACAACCATATTGGCAGCCGAGGCTGAGGGGCGATCTGCGCTCTACCCCCCGGACACGGACCGGACTGTGCAAATACCGAACAATGCAAAGGTGCAAATATTTCTACAGAGAGGAAGTCCCAGAGACAGAAAACACCGGAATCATTGTCAGCGATGTCACTCTAGTCCTAAACATTCTAAAAGGAGTCAAATTACAGGAGCCGTCACTCAGCTTTCCCAGGGTCCTGATTGGATGTGAGAATTATATAGTCACTGCCTGATCGTGTTACTGTGTATTACACTACAGGGCAGCAACTCCTGATGGACTAAAGTAGTATCATCCATAGCAGAATAGTGAGCGCAGCTCTGGAGTATAATACAGGATAAGTAATGTAATGTATGTACACAGTGACTGCACCAGCAGAATAGTGAGCGCAGCTCTGGAGTATAATACAGGATAAGTAATGTAATGTATGTACACAGTGACTGTACCAGCAGAATAGTGAGCGCAGCTCTGGAGTATAATACAGGATAAGTAATGTAATGTATGTACACAGTGACTGTACCAGCAGAATAGTGAGCGCAGCTCTGGAGTATAATACAGGATAAGTAATGTAATGTATGTACACAGTGACTGTACCAGCAGAATAGTGAGCGCAGCTCTGGAGTATAATACAGGATAAGTAATGTAATGTATGTACACAGTGACTGCACCAGCAGAATAGTGAGCGCAGCTCTGGAGTATAATACAGGATAAGTAATGTAATGTATGTACACAGTGACTGTACCAGCAGAATAGTGAGTGCAGCTCTGGAGTATAATACAGGATAAGTAATGTAATGTATGTACACAGTGACTGTACCAGCAGAATAGTGAGCGCAGCTCTGGAGTATAATACAGGATAAGTAATGTAATGTATGTACACAGTGACTGTACCAGCAGAATAGTGAGCGCAGCTCTGGAGTATAATACAGGATAAGTAATGTAATGTATGTACACAGTGACTGTACCAGCAGAATAGTGAGTGCAGCTCTGGAGTATAATACAGGATAAGTAATGTAATGTATGTACACAGTGACTGTACCAGCAGAATAGTGAGTGCAGCTCTGGAGTATAATACAGGATAAGTAATGTAATGTATGTACACAGTGACTGTACCAGCAGAATAGTGAGCGCAGCTCTGGAGTATAATACAGGATAAGTAATGTAATGTATGTACACAGTGACTGCACCAGCAGAATAGTGAGTGCAGCTCTGGAGTATAATACAGGATAAGTAATGTAATGTATGTACACAGTGACTGCACCAGCAGAATAGTGAGTGCAGCTCTGGAGTATAATACAGGATAAGTAATGTAATGTATGTACACAGTGACTGTACCAGCAGAATAGTGAGCGCAGCTCTGGAGTATAATACAGGATAAGTAATGTAATGTATGTACACAGCGACTGTACCAGCAGAATAGTGAGCGCAGCTCTGGAGTATAATACAGGATAAGTAATGTAATGTATGTACACAGTGACTGCACCAGCAGAATAGTGAGCGCAGCTCTGGAGTATAATACAGGATAAGTAATGTAATGTATGTACACAGTGACTTCACCAGCAGAATAGTGAGCGCAGCTCTGGGGTATAATACAGGATAAGTAATGTAATGTATGTACACAGTGACTGTATCAGCAGAATAGTGAGCGCAGCTCTGGGGTATAATACAGGATGAGTAATGTAATGTATGTACACAGTGACTGTACCAGCAGAATAGTGAGCGCAGCTCTGGAGTATAATACAGGATAAGTAATGTAATGTATGTACACAGTGGCTGCACCAGCAGAATAGTGAGCGCAGCTCTGGAGTATAATACAGGATAAGTAATGTAATGTATGTACACAGTGACTGTACCAGCAGAATAGTGAGCGCAGCTCTGGAGTATAATACAGTATAAGTAATGTAATGTATGTACACAGTGACTGCACCAGCAGAATAGTGAGCGCAGCTCTGGAGTATAATACAGGATAAGTAATGTAATGTATGTACACAGTGACTGCACCAGCAGAATAGTGAGCGCAGCTCTGGAGTATAATACAGGATAAGTAATGTAATGTATGTACACAGTGACTGCACCAGCAGAATAGTGAGCGCAGCTCTGGAGTATAATACAGGATAAGTAATGTAATGTATGTACACAGTGACTGCACCAGCAGAATAGTGAGCGCAGCTCTGGAGTATAATACAGGATAAGTAATGTAATGTATGTACACAGTGACTGCACCAGCAGAATAGTGAGCGCAGCTCTGGAGTATAATACAGGATAAGTAATGTAATGTATGTACACAGTGACTGTACCAGCAGAATAGTGAGCGCAGCTCTGGAGTATAATACAGGATAAGTAATGTAATGTATGTACACAGTGACTGCACCAGCAGAATAGTGAGCGCAGCTCTGGAGTATAATACAGGATAAGTAATGTAATGTATGTACACAGTGACTGTACCAGCAGAATAGTGAGTGCAGCTCTGGAGTATAATACAGGATAAGTAATGTAATGTATGTACACAGTGACTGTACCAGCAGAATAGTGAGCGCAGCTCTGGAGTATAATACAGGATAAGTAATGTAATGTATGTACACAGTGACTGTACCAGCAGAATAGTGAGCGCAGCTCTGGAGTATAATACAGGATAAGTAATGTAATGTATGTACACAGTGACTGTACCAGCAGAATAGTGAGTGCAGCTCTGGAGTATAATACAGGATAAGTAATGTAATGTATGTACACAGTGACTGTACCAGCAGAATAGTGAGTGCAGCTCTGGAGTATAATACAGGATAAGTAATGTAATGTATGTACACAGTGACTGTACCAGCAGAATAGTGAGCGCAGCTCTGGAGTATAATACAGGATAAGTAATGTAATGTATGTACACAGTGACTGCACCAGCAGAATAGTGAGTGCAGCTCTGGAGTATAATACAGGATAAGTAATGTAATGTATGTACACAGTGACTGCACCAGCAGAATAGTGAGTGCAGCTCTGGAGTATAATACAGGATAAGTAATGTAATGTATGTACACAGTGACTGTACCAGCAGAATAGTGAGCGCAGCTCTGGAGTATAATACAGGATAAGTAATGTAATGTATGTACACAGCGACTGTACCAGCAGAATAGTGAGCGCAGCTCTGGAGTATAATACAGGATAAGTAATGTAATGTATGTACACAGTGACTGCACCAGCAGAATAGTGAGCGCAGCTCTGGAGTATAATACAGGATAAGTAATGTAATGTATGTACACAGTGACTTCACCAGCAGAATAGTGAGCGCAGCTCTGGGGTATAATACAGGATAAGTAATGTAATGTATGTACACAGTGACTGTATCAGCAGAATAGTGAGCGCAGCTCTGGGGTATAATACAGGATGAGTAATGTAATGTATGTACACAGTGACTGTACCAGCAGAATAGTGAGCGCAGCTCTGGAGTATAATACAGGATAAGTAATGTAATGTATGTACACAGTGGCTGCACCAGCAGAATAGTGAGCGCAGCTCTGGAGTATAATACAGGATAAGTAATGTAATGTATGTACACAGTGACTGTACCAGCAGAATAGTGAGCGCAGCTCTGGAGTATAATACAGTATAAGTAATGTAATGTATGTACACAGTGACTGCACCAGCAGAATAGTGAGCGCAGCTCTGGAGTATAATACAGGATAAGTAATGTAATGTATGTACACAGTGACTGCACCAGCAGAATAGTGAGCGCAGCTCTGGAGTATAATACAGGATAAGTAATGTAATGTATGTACACAGTGACTGTACCAGCAGAATAGTGAGCGCAGCTCTGGAGTATAATACAGGATAAGTAATGTAATGTATGTACACAGTGACTGCACCAGCAGAATAGTGAGTGCAGCTCTGGAGTATAATACAGGATAAGTAATGTAATGTATGTACACAGTGACTGTACCAGCAGAATAGTGAGTGCAGCTCTGGAGTATAATACAGGATAAGTAATGTAATGTATGTACACAGTGACTGTATCAGCAGAATAGTGAGCGCAGCTCTGGGGTATAATACAGGATGAGTAATGTAATGTATGTACACAGTGACTGTACCAGCAGAATAGTGAGCGCAGCTCTGGAGTATAATACAGGATAAGTAATGTAATGTATGTACACAGTGGCTGCACCAGCAGAATAGTGAGCGCAGCTCTGGAGTATAATACAGGATAAGTAATGTAATGTATGTACACAGTGACTGTATCAGCAGAATAGTGAGCGCAGCTCTGGGGTATAATACAGGATGAGTAATGTAATGTATGTACACAGTGACTGCACCAGCAGAATAGTGAGCGCAGCTCTGGAGTATAATACAGGATAAGTAATGTAATGTATGTACACAGTGACTGTACCAGCAGAATAGTGAGCGCAGCTCTGGAGTATAATACAGTATAAGTAATGTAATGTATGTACACAGTGACTGTACCAGCAGAATAGTGAGCGCAGCTCTGGAGTATAATACAGGATAAGTAATGTAATGTATGTACACAGTGACTGTACCAGCAGAATAGTGAGCGCAGCTCTGGAGTATAATACAGTATAAGTAATGTAATGTATGTACACAGTGACTGCACCAGCAGAATAGTGAGCGCAGCTCTGGAGTATAATACAGGATAAGTAATGTAATGTATGTACACAGTGACTGTACCAGCAGAATAGTGAGCGCAGCTCTGGGGTATAATACAGGATAAGTAATGTAATGTATGTACACAGTGACTGCACCAGCAGAATAGTTAGCGCAGCTCTGGAGTATAATACAGGATAAGTAATGTAATGTATGTACACAGTGACTGCACCAGCAGAATAGTGAGCGCAGCTCTGGAGTATAATACAGGATAAGTAATGTAATGTATGTACACAGTGACTGTACCAGCAGAATAGTGAGCGCAGCTCTGGGGTATAATACAGGATAAGTAATGTAATGTATGTACACAGTGACTGCACCAGCAGAATAGTGAGCGCAGCTCTGGAGTATAATACAGGATAAGTAATGTAATGTATGTACACAGTGACTGTACCAGCAGAATAGTGAGCGCAGCTCTGGAGTATAATACAGGATAAGTAATGTAATGTATGTACACAGTGACTGTACCAGCAGAATAGTGAGTGCAGCTCTGGAGTATAATACAGGATAAGTAATGTAATGTATGTACACAGTGACTGTACCAGCAGAATAGTGAGCGCAGCTCTGGAGTATAATACAGGATCAGTAATGTAATGTATGTACACAGTGACTGTACCAGCAGAATAGTGAGCGCAGCTCCGGAGTATAATACAGGATAAGTAATGTAATGTATGTACACAGTGACTGCACCAACAGAATAGTGAGCGCAGCTCTGGGGTATAATACAGGATAAGTAATGTAATGTATGTACACAGTGACTGTACCAGCAGAATAGTGAGCGCAGCTCTGGAGTATAATACAGGATAAGTAATGTAATGTATGTACACAGTGACTGCACCAGCAGAATAGTGAGCGCAGCTCTGGAGTATAATACAGGATAAGTAATGTAATGTATGTACACAGTGACTGTACCAGCAGAATAGTGAGCGCAGCTCTGGGGTATAATACAGGATAAGTAATGTAATGTATGTACACAGTGACTGCACCAGCAGAATAGTGAGCGCAGCTCTGGAGTATAATACAGGATAAGTAATGTAATGTATGTACACAGTGACTGTACCAGCAGAATAGTGAGCGCAGCTCTGGAGTATAATACAGGATAAGTAATGTAATGTATGTACACAGTGACTGTACCAGCAGAATAGTGAGTGCAGCTCTGGAGTATAATACAGGATAAGTAATGTAATGTATGTACACAGTGACTGTACCAGCAGAATAGTGAGCGCAGCTCTGGAGTATAATACAGGATCAGTAATGTAATGTATGTACACAGTGACTGTACCAGCAGAATAGTGAGCGCAGCTCCGGAGTATAATACAGGATAAGTAATGTAATGTATGTACACAGTGACTGCACCAACAGAATAGTGAGCGCAGCTCTGGGGTATAATACAGGATAAGTAATGTAATGTATGTACACAGTGACTGTACCAGCAGAATAGTGAGCGCAGCTCTGGAGTATAATACAGGATAAGTAATGTAATGTATGTACACAGTGACTGTACCAGCAGAATAGTGAGTGCAGCTCTGGAGTGTAATATAGGATAAGTAATGTAATGTATGTACACAGTGACTGCACCAACAGAATAGTGAGCGCAGCTCTGGGGTATAATACAGGATAAGTAATGTAATGTATGTACACAGTGACTGTACCAGCAGAATAGTGAGCGCAGCTCTGGAGTATAATACAGGATAAGTAATGTAATGTATGTACACAGTGACTGTACCAGCAGAATAGTGAGCGCAGCTCTGGAGTGTAATATAGGATAAGTAATGTAATGTATATACACAGTGACTGCACCAGCAGAATAGTGAGCGCAGCTCTGGAGTATAATACAGGATAAGTAATGTAATGTATGTACACAGTGACTGCATCAGCAGAATAGTGAGCGCAGCTCTGGAGTATAATACAGGATAAGTAATGTAATGTATGTACACAGTGACTGTACCAGCAGAATAGTGAGTGCAGCTCTGGAGTGTAATATAGGATAAGTAATGTAATGTATATACACAGTGACTTAGCTCTTGCTTGTGTGTGGTGTATATATTACCTCTGTATTTGCACCTCTTGTACATTGTTATATTCTCTGATACAATGTATTCTTCTCACATGACTGGTTCTTCTGTAGGACGTCATATATTAATGATTTATCGGTTATTGGATACGCGGGGGCGATTCATTTTCTGACACGGATTGATTGAACCTCACGTTGGCAATTAATGTAGATTGTTATTCCGCCGCTGTAATGATCTGGATCGGATCTCGCTGATATTTTCGCCAATACTGGATATCAATGTTTAAACATAGTTTTGCAGATCTGTCGAGGATCATACATTCCATCCAGCGGGTGCCGAGTGATCGCTGATCTGATTTTACGTAACCTGACAAGACGACGTGACAGATCCATGGGCGATAAGCAGTTAAATTCCTAATGGAATAATTTTCTTCCTGACAGCTTGTAAGCAAACTTCCAAGATTGGCTCCATAGCAACAACACGACTGAACCTGCCGACAGTGACGATTCCTCCATTACCTTAATCATTAATAAAGTAACAGCATCCAACGCACTATTAACCATTTATCGGATCCTGACCCCACATGCTAATGCCTGTTATTGAATCCCTTATATTTCCTGCATTGGCACACGGGGTCGCGCCCCACCAGAGGTCAAGGCTGGAAACTTCCATCTTATCATCTTGTTCTGAAATTTACAACCAGTCATTCACGCTCCATCATTAGGTTCCATTACATCCGAGCACCATATGCAGCACCCATATGCTAAACCGCCAGGCGATGTACAAATAATCCTACCATACAGTGCCATAAAGTACGGTGCCAAATAACCATGCCATTCATATTGTTAGCTAGATAACAATACTATTGTCACGGGATGGTTAGAGTCCGGCAATAGGCAATGTGTAATATATATTTCATGTGGAATGTATTCTCTAACCTGTTGTATACATCAATGTGTAGTTGGCTGATTAGGGTCTAGTGTGTTAGCACATTGTATGCAAATACCTCTAACTAGTGAGGACAATGGGTGGAGATAATCTGATCAGTGTCTCCAAGAAGATGTTGGACTGTGCATTGTTCAAAAGAGACAGGGAGTCTGCTCTCCTTGGCATAGGTGAGGGGGGAAGGATCTGTGACTCAGCCCTTCCCACCTCCAGATATAGGAAGTAACAGTTTAGTATATAGATGTAGCTAGCAGTTAGTATGTGTTAGCAGGCCTGTGCACAGCTCTGAAGAGAGCCAGGATTTAGTTACAGGACCAAGGAACCAAAGCTATCATTGAGTTGTGACTTCTGTGGACTTATTGTTATTATGGTTGATGTGACCGCCGCCGGCTACTAACTTTGTGGATTACAATAAATTGCTGTTGTCTCCCGACCTCTTGCGTCCGTGTTGATTCAAAAGACCTTCCGGAGGAAGACGTATACCTTTGCTCCGTGACAACTGGTGGCAGCAGTGGGATCAACAGCGGACAGCGAGATGGACTACAGCAGCCCAGCGATTAATGGAGCCACAACCTCAGAATACAGGAACTGGACTATGGCAAGTCTACAAGTAAGAGCCCGGGAACTAAACCTGAGTTACCAGGGAAGAACGAAAGATCAACTGATCGAGGCACTGGAGGAGATGACCCTGCAAAGCGACCATGAGGAGGGCTGCCCCCAGGAGACTGGAGAGATACAGGAGTGGCAGGTACAGACCCAAAAGAGCAGATGGGTTGTTTTGTATGAGGAGGAATTGGCAGTGCTGGGGCTAGGAGCAACTGCGGAGCAAAGGAGTAGAGCATTACAGAGGGCTCAGGAAACGGAGAAGGAGGAACAGAGAATGGCGCATGAAAAGGAAAGAATGGCGCATGAAATGCGAATGGCTGAGATAACTATGAGGAATTATAATCAAACGTCGACCCCCAGCCCAACAGTGAGAGAACCACCATATGTCTCCCATAAACACTTCAAGACCTTTGAGGAAGCGGCTGGGGATGTTGATGGATATTTTCAGGACTTCGAACACCAGTGCCGCCTGATGGAAGTCCCAGAGAAGGATTGGGTCCGGTATCTGGTGGGGCACCTACGAGATGGGGCTGCGGAAGCTCTCAGAGCCATGGACCCTAGTGATCAGCGGGACTATGAGGCCATTAAAAGAGCGGTGCAGAAGTATTATGCAGTCACTCCAGAATCCTACCGAGTTCAGTTCCGCTCTTTGTCTTACAATGGGGGAAGCTCCTTCCACATGTTCGCCCACAAGTTGAAGCAAGCATGCAAGCGCTGGCTAGAAGGAGAGGAGGCTGTCACAGTCGATAAGATCCTCCAAGTCATACTTAAGGAACAGTTCTTTTCCCAGTGCCCCGCTGAGATCCGTGAGTGGGTGCTGGAACGGAACCCAGCCACAGTTGAGCAAGCTGCTTCTCTTGCAGATGAGGGCCTGACCATCAAGCCGCAGTGGAAGAGGTTGTTTGCAGAGGAGCGGAAAACTACCACAGTCCGCCAGACACCCTTCAGCCAGCCAACCACCTTTCGTGCCCGGCCTCAGGATTACAATTCCCCCTCTACCCCTGTCCCAGCCCATCGGCCTCCAGCTATGAACAACCCTGTCCCTAGACAACGACCTACTGGAAGAATGCTAGAGCGCAGATGTTTTGGGTGCGGGCGGCCTGGACATTTGCAAGCTAGTTGCCCTGTTAACATGGGGGCACGGGCCACCGTGGCATCCCGGCCTATTCACTACCTGGGAACCACTCCTAGGACAGAAAGTTTGGCCCCATTTCCAGATGACTCCATGAATGACACATCTGTTCCACCTCCAGGGGTCTATGGGATTCAGCCTTCCGCCACACATCCCGCAAACCTTCAGCGGAAGCACGTGCAGGAGGTCCTACTGGATGGCCGAACAGTTGTTGGATTCCGGGACTCGGGAGCTTTCCTAACGGTAGCGGACCCCCGAGTTGTGCGACCCGAGGCCCTAGAGGAGGGCCCTGGCATTTCTATCAAGTTGGCAGGGGGTACTCAAAGACGTATTCCTAAAGCTACCGTGGAACTCGACTATGGTTATGGACCAAAACGATGCACAATTGGTGTGATGAGCGGGCTGCCGGCCGATGTTCTGTTAGGCAACGATGTTGGAAATCTACAGTGCCACTTTGTGGGAGCAGTGACCCGAAGCCAAGCTCAGAGAGACGCCAACATGGATCGACCGGATTTTCTGCCAGATGCCAGCCCTTCAAACCTACAACTTTACCATTCAGTACCGCCGAGGGAACCAACACCAGAACGCAGATGGGTTATCCCGGCAGGAGGACATATGAGCTATAGAGACTGATGTGCATTCCCCAATTTACCTGTGTAGGCCAATTGTGTCATGCACATGTTTTGAGAGGGGGAGGGGTTGTCACGGGATGGTTAGAGTCCGGCAATAGGCAATGTGTAATATATATTTCATGTGGAATGTATTCTCTAACCTGTTGTAAACATCAGTGTGTAGTTGGCTGATTAGGGTCTAGTGTGTTAGCACATTGTATGCAAATACCTCTAACTAGTGAGGACAATGGGTGGAGATAATCTGATCGGTGTCTCCAAGAAGATGTTGGACTGTGCATTGTTCAAAAGAGACAGGGAGTCTGCTCTCCTTGGCATAGGTGAGGGGGGAAGGATCTGTGACTCAGCCCTTCCCACCTCCAGATATAGGAAGTAACAGTTTAGTATATAGATGTAGCTAGCAGTTAGTATGTGTTAGCAGGCCTGTGAACAGCTCTGAAGAGAGCCAGGATTTAGTTACAGGACCAAGGAACCAAAGCTATCATTGAGTTGTGACTTCTGTGGACTTATTGTTATTATGGTTGATGTGACCGCCGCCGGCTACTAACTTTGTGGATTACAATAAATTGCTGTTGTCTCCCGACCTCTTGCGTCCGTGTTGATTCAAAAGACCTTCCGGAGGAAGACGTATACCTTTGCTCCGTGACAACTATGATAAAACAATACGGTTCTCAAATAATACCGCCACACAGATCTCAAATCATAAGTAAGTAAAGCCACCGTACAGATAATACTGCCATAAATGGCTCAATTCATTCTGCTATACAGTGCTCAAATAATATCTCCTAGATTGCTCATTTAATACTGATCAAATCAAAGTGTCATATGGTGCTCACATAACACCACCATACAGTGTGAAAATAGCACCGCCATATAGTGATCAAATAATAGTACCATAGGGTGATCAAATTATACCAGCATACAGGGCCTAAGTAAATCTGGTATACAATGCTCAAATAATACTAACAACCCGTGCTCAATTCATATTGTTACCCAGGGCTTGAAAAATACCACCGGTGCCAAATAAACATGCCAGTCATATCACCAGTTCTCTAAATCACTATACTATTCTATTACTTAAATAATACTACCATACAGTTCTGAAATAATACTACCATACAGTGCTCCAATCATATTGTCATACACTGCTAAAATAAAACCACAACACCGTGTATATATAATACTACCATAGAGTGCTCCAATTATATTGTCATACAGGGCTAAAATAAAACCACAACACTGTACATATATAATACTACCATACAGTGCTCCAATCATATTGTCATACAGTGCTAAAATAAAACCACCATTCAGTACATAAATAATACTATCATACAGTGCTCAATTAAATCAAATTGTATCAGTATTTGGTACCTAACTAATCCCATCATACAGGGCTCAAATAATACAACCAGATAGTGCTCAAAGCATATTGTTAGACAGTGTTTATAAACCACCATACAGTGTAAAAATAATACTACCATACAGTACCTACAGTGATCAAGTGCTCAACTAATGCCACTGACGGTAACCACAGAGCAGCCTCAAAATCTATTATATGACTGTTGTGTGATATATATTTGTATTTATTCAGATTCAGGCCATCTGTGGCGCCCCCTACAGGAGGAGGAACATTTTCCCTGCGCTTGCTCTTCGTACATGAATATTATTACAGCTTACATGTAGTATCGGTGCATGTATATAGATGAAATATATCTACAGAGGGTAAGAAATAAATCACTGCTGATCCGCCGCGCTACAGGCCGAGGTTTTATTCCCTTTGTCTCCCAACCTGGTATCAATACGAGATCTGCTGCATAAATGATTAATAGCAATGAATAATACAAGACACCGGATTTATTATACTGCCTGTATCTGTATGTATATGTATATGTGGGTATGGATGTGTATATATAAAAAACACAAAAGAGAATGAAAAAAAAAGTCACATCATTGATCATTTTACAGAAAACTCCAGAACTGGTGCGGACAGAAGTATTGGCGCCCTCAGCCTAATACTTGGTAGCACAACCTGTAGACACAATAACTGCGCACAACCGCTTCCGCTAACCAGCAATGACTTTCTTACAAGGCTCTGCTGGAATCTTAGACCATTCTTCTTTGGCTCCTGCTCGCGGTCCCCCCTGAGATGTGAAGGGGGCCTTCTCCAAACTGCCACCAAGAGATCTCCCCCCCCCCCCCCCCACAGGTGTTCTATGGGATTCAGGGCTGGACTCATTGCTGCCACTTTACAAGTTTCCAGGGCTTTCTCTCACCACCATTTTCTAGTGCTGACCTGAAGTGTGTTTTGGGTCCTTGTCCTGCTGGAAGAGCCCTGACCTCTGAGGGAGACCCCGCTTTCTCACACTGGGCCCTACATGATGCTGCACAATGTGTTGGTCGTCTTCAGACTCCATAATGCCATGCACACGGTCAAGCAGTCCAGTGCCAGAGGCAGCAAAGCAACCCCAAACCATCAGGGACCTCCGCCATGTCTGACTGTAGGGGGCGTCTTCTTCTCTTTTTTCCCTGTAATCTCTATGTTGAGGCCTTCTCCTACTTTTGTCTCCTCTGACCAGAGAACATTCTTCCAGAACGGTTTTGGCTTTCTCAGGTAAGTTTTGGCAAACTCCAGCCTGGCTTCTGTCTGTGGGTAAGAAGTGGGGTCTTCCTGGGTCTCCTACCATACAGTCCCTTCTCATTCAGACGCTGACGCTGGATAGTACGGGGTGACACTGTTGTACCCTCGCACTGCAGGGCAGCTTGGACTTGTTTGGATGTTAGTCGAGGTTCTTTATCCGCCATCCGCACAATCTTGCGGTGAAATCTCTGGTCAATGTTTCTTTTGCGTCCACATCTAGGGAGGTTAGCCACAGGGCCATGGGCTTTACACTTCTGGATGACACTGTGCACGGTAGACACAGGAACATTCAGGGCTTTGGAATTGGACTTGTAGCCTTGAGATTGCTCAGGCTTCCTCACATTTTTGCTTCTCAAGTCCTCAGACAGTTCTTTGGTCTTCTTTCTTTTCTCCATGCTCAATGTGGTCACACAAGGACACAGGACAGAGGTGGAGTCAACTTTAATCCATTTCAACTGGCTGCAAGTGTGATTTAGTTATTGCCACCACCTGTTAGGTGCCTCAGGCAAGTAACAGGTGCTGTTTATTACACAAATTAGAGAAGCATCACATGATTTCTCAAACAGTGCCAATACTTTTGTCCACCCCCTTTTTATGTTTGCTGTGGGATTATATCCAATTTGGCTTTTTGACAATTCTTTTTGTGGTTTTCCATTGAAGACAAATTAAATGACGAAAATATCAAAGAATTTGTGCTTGTAATCATTATCTGGAAGAACACGAGGATTATCTGACAGAATTGCAGGGGTACCAATACTTTTGGCCAACACTGTATATATAGTCCTAGGAGTCCTGACAGTGTCATACACTATGTATTATAGATATACTAGCCTCTGCCCACGACTTCGCCTGCGGGTTGTTGGCATCGATAATCCGCCTATATTCAGTAAATTGCTGCCGTCGATGGTTCGCCTACTCTGGCATTTCGCAGCTCTTAAGCTGTCCTGCTGCTGACCTTGTTCCTCACACCGTGCCTGTGATTGTTCCGGCATTTCAGCAGCTTGCTGGGACACCATATAATGAACATATTGTTGGCATCTCTGATCCAATTCAGCTCCGCTTGAGGAGAACTCTGTGACTTCTGGCTCCTTCATAGCTCTCGTTGTTTGCGACAAATTTGATTTTCTTTTTCTAGGCATGTTGAAAATTGTCAAACTGCCAATTTGGATGAAAGGTGTTTGCCCATGGGGCCACACGGTGGCTCAGTGGTTAGCACTGCAGCCTTGCAGCTCTGGAGTCCTGGTGTTCAAATCCCGCCATGGGCAAAAAAACATCTGCAAGGAGTTTGTATGTTCTCCCCGTGTTTGCATGGATTTCCATCCCATATTCCAAAAAAAGACATACTGTTAGGGAAAAATGTACATTGTGAGCTCTATGTGGGGCTCACAATCTACATAAAAAAAAAAAAAAAAAAAAAAAAAAAAAAAGGTGTTTGCCCATGTCAGTGTGTCAGCACTGCCTGAAGCAGATCAGATAAAATGCAGAAGTGTATACACTGAGGGTTATTGTGTGTTTACACAGTGAGATAACAGCCCTGGCTTTCTCAGAAGCCAAGATAAGAGCAGTGTAATATAGTATGTGACCATAAATTCATAACAGTTGTGAAGTCATGTCAATTACCGGGATAGAAAGTAGCCTATGTTTCAATTGAGGTTACAATGTATCTATGTACCAAATGGCATCCAAATCCATTCAGCCATTTTTGTGTGACTGAGAAACAAACATCCATACACAGAAGCTTTCACATGTGTAATATTAGTAGGATAGTCCTCGGAGTCCGGACAGTGTTATACATTTTGATCTGTTGTTTGTACTGATCTTACTCAACCCTCCAAAAAATCTTGGTCCTGAACCAAAAACAAAATGAGTCTTGAGAGTTCCGCCCATCTGTAATAGGAGGGTTTCAGTTATTGATCCCTTACTGGTCACATCACTATGACAGTCCAGAATTTTATGTAAATAATTGGAACCGTCCATGATTGTAAAACTATACACGCCATTTCAGAAAGATATTAGATTCTGGTCTGGTCTACAGAGGACGGGGTAACGTTTTTGTATAACTTTATCGGTGGGTGTTTATTTTCCTTTCTGTGGCCCCCCCTATAAATGACATCACCATCAATCCGAGACAAATGGGCACAAATGGGCTAAGTGGTTCGGCCTCTTCATTGTATTGATTAGTTGGGGTCTCAGCACCCCCAGTCATCCAAACTTCTAACCTATCACTATGACATGTCAGAGGTTTGTAAAAATGGTCGCACCCTTTAAAGTGAACCCCCAAATATAAAGTCATAAATCAGTAGTGAAGGCGAATATAAGAAACTTTGTACTGTATTCTACTAGAGGAATCTGTTCTTTCCTCCGCTTATGAGGCTTCTTTCCTCCTTACTTTCATAGACATAGAAGTCTACAGAGAGGGAAGGGGAGAGGAGAGACTTTCACTTGATTTGTCGCCTCTTTCAGTGCAGGGGTAGAGTCTTATCTTGTCTTATCTCTCTCTCATTCACAGTGTAGTAGTTGCAGATATTTGTACTTTTTCCAGAAGCCTCCCCCTCCCCTCTCCATAGACTTCTATGAGAAAAGTAACTCCTCTGCAGAAATGGAGAAGGAAGTATTATCCTTTAATAAGATACAAAGTGTCTCCTATTCACTTACGACAAGTTGTTTTATTATCAAACGGACACTTTAAGGAGACCAAACAGCCAGAAGATTCTGTCCTGACCTGAGGGGCACGTGACAAGGTTTCAGGCTGCGTAAAGTTATTTTGGGGTATTTTCTTATTTATCTTGTGGCCCCATATAAACCTCTTCATATAAAGTTAAAAATATTTTGTGAATTTGCCTTCGTCGGTCCTCAGTTTGCTGCCGTTGTTCTCATCCATCTGGGTTGCCATTATTTATTTGGATTGAATTATTTCCATGGGATTTCTGGTCGGGGTCAGGAAGTGTTGTCGTGGGGACATAGCATTGGCTCTTCTCACACGATGCCTGTAATTCTGGTGATAAGATTTTTTTCTTCTCCTCCTATTTTGGAGCCTCCTCGGATGGTCCTCCTGTATGCGGCGTCCGTCGCTGCCTCATCCGTCCCTCGCTCATATCTTCTGAAGGAATGTTTCCCATCATAATAGATTATTACATCTCTATTAAAAGAAACAGCAATATGACTCACCCCTGGCAGATATGAGGAATAATTGGCCGTCTCTGCCGTCCTGTACTCGGGAGAGAGCGAGAAAAACATTGTCTTAAAGGGACAGGACAGGTAAAAGAAGCTGCTCCAACAATATCTGGCCAAATATCATTGGACCTCCGTCATAATGGGGGCGACCGTTTCCCTGAATCGTCCATCTACTATGCTGAGTCAGGACTACGGAGGTGTCAAGGGTAAAAATTCTGCTTTCCTAGAGCCACCACTAGAGGGAGCTCACCGCAGTAATATTTGGTTGCTGTTATAGGAGGCCAGAATTTTGTTTTTTTCACATAACTCTAAAGGTAGAAGGTAAGCAGAGGGTTTGGTGCTCGGTGTAAGCTGAAAAAGTTCCCTTTGTCAACTGCATTCTTGCTGGCGGGATAGTTTTTGTCCCTGTTGGTTTTATGTTTTTATTACAAAGTCAGCTTTGCTACATCGCCCGCTTGGCCTCGGCTACATCATTGGCTGTGACTGCTGAACATTGATATTGAAATCTGCCTGTCCCATCAGCCTTTGCTGTACTAGATAAGTGTGTATTGATTCTGCATCAGGACCTCCAGTATCCACCACCTCCCGCTCTACCATGTCACTGTCTATTGCACCACGCTCTACCACTGCAGTATCCGCCACCTCCCGCTCTACCACACCGCTGTCTATTACATCCCAATTTATGACTCCAGTTTCCTCCCCCTCCCGCTCTACCATGTCACTGTCTATTACATCACGCTCTACCACTCCAATATCCACCACCTCCCGCTCTATCACGTCGCTGTCTTCCACACCTAACCTCATTACACCATTCTAAGCTTTCCTTCCAGGTTCCTCTACTCTTGTGTTTTCGGGCTCTCTGGTTCCTCCGCTATCTCTTGCCATGTTTCCAGGGCCATGTAGCTGTCATTCCTGCCTCTAATTGCCATCTGGGAGTTATCCAAGGATCTTTCATTACTGCGCTTCATCCCGAGCTCTGCCTTGTGTCTGTGCAGCACCTTTATACCTATAAGGATATGGGGCAGGAGATAGAGAGCAGAGATGTAACGGCTGGGGGCACCGATCTGCAAAATATACTGACAAGAAGAACACGGACTATGAAGGTCTGAACCTTTCTTGGCCCAGGGTTTACTCTCCTTCCACCCCTGGTTTGGAGGTTTCTTCCTCTTTAGATGAAGCCATAACCTGGTTAATCTGAGTGACCAGACCAGACTGAATGGCTTCTTGTTTGCTGCAATGAGTAATTTGTGGGATAATTAACCTGCAGTACCACAGCACGACCACTAGTCATGTAGATACCGACCTTCCTGGTCAGACCCCAGTCACCTATTGGCATTAGGTACACATCAAAGAACACTGGGAGCAGAAGCAGTGACAACCCCAAGAAGTAGAGGTCATTGCCACAAATGGGAGATGATCGTTGGATCGGGAAGAGGTGAAAAACACCCCAACTTGGGTTATCTCTGCAAAGGAGTCACTTCCCAATATTCTTTGCTTGAATATTCTCAGGGCTCTCCCACAAGTTTAGTTTCATCCCAAACCTTTTTTTTTTTTTTTTTATCTCAGACTATAATAATTGAAGACCCAAGGATGCCTTACTCACCTCCTCCCACCTCTCCTCCTTACTCACCTCCTGATCGCTCTCCTCCTTACTCAACTCCACACTCTTCTCCTCCTTACTCACCTCCACACTCTTCTCCTCCTTACTCACCTCCTCCCACCTCTCCTCCTTACTCACCTCCTGACCCCTCTCCTCCTTACTCACCTCCTTCCACTTCTCCTCCTTACTCACCTCCACACTCTTCTCCTCCTTACTCACCTCCTCCCACCTCTCCTCCTTTCTCACCTCCTGATCGCTCTCCTCCTTACTCAACTCCACACTCTTCTCCTCCTTACTCACCTCCTCCCACCTCTCCTCCTTACTCACCTCCTGACCCCTCTCCTCCTTACTCACCTCCTTCCACTTCTCCTCCTTACTCAACTCCACTCTTCTCCTCCTTACTCACCTCCTCCCACCTCTCCTTCTTACTCACCTCCTCCCACCTCTCCTCCTTTCTCACCTCCTGACCCCTCTCCTCCTCACTCAGCTCCTCCCACCTCTCCTCCTTACTCACCTCCACACTCTTCTCCTCCTTACCCACCTCCTCGCACCTCTCCTCCTTACTCACCTATTGACTCCTCTCCTCCTTACTCACCCCTTCCCATGTCTCCTTCTTACTCACCTCCACACTCTTCTCCTCCTTACTCACCTCCTCCCACCTCTCCTCCTTTCTCACCTCCTGATCACTCTCCTCCTTACTCAACTCCACACTCTTCTCCTCCTTACTCACCTCCTCCCACCTCTCCTCCTTACTCACCTCCTGACCCCTCTCCTCCTTACTCAGCTCCTTCCACTTCTCCTCCTTACTCACCTCCACACTCTTCTCCTCCTTACTCACCTCCTCCCACCTCTCCTCCTTTCTCACCTCCTGATTGCTCTCCTCCTTACTCAACTCCACACTCTTCTCCTCCTTACTCACCTCCTCCCACCTCTCCTCCTTACTCACCTCCTGACCCCTCTCCTCCTTACTCACCTCCTTCCACTTCTCCTCTTTACTCACCTCCACACTCTTCTCCTCCTTACTCACCTCCTCCCACCTCTCCTCCTTTCTCACCTCCTGATCGCTCTCCTCCTTACTCAACTCCACACTCTTCTCCTCCTTACTCACCTCCTCCCACCTCTCCTCCTTACTCACCTCCTGACCCCTCTCCTCCTTACTGACCTCCTTCCACTTCTCCTCCTTACTCAACTCCACTCTTCTCCTCCGTACTCACCTCCTCCCACCTCTCCTTCTTACTCACCTCCTCCCACCTCTCCTCCTTTCTCACCTCCTGACCACTCTCCTCCTCACTCAGCTCCTCCCACCTCTCCTCCTTACTCACCTCCACACTCTTCTCCTCCTTACCCACCTCCTCCCACCTCTCCTCCTTACTCACCTCCTGACTCCTCTCCTCCTTACTCACCCCTTCCCATCTCTCCTTCTTACTCACCTCCACACTCTTCTCCTCCTTACTCACCTCCTCCCACCTCTCCTCCTTACTCACCTCCTGACTCCTCTCCTCCTTACTCACCTCCTCCCACATCTCCTCCTTACTCACCTCCTCTCTACTCCTTACTCACCTCCTCCCAGCTCTCCTCCTTACTCACCTCCACACTCTTCTCCTCCTTACCCACCGCTCCTCCTTACTCACCTCCCCTCCCCTCCTTACTCACCTCCTCCCACCTCTCCTCCTTACTCACCTCCTCCCACCTCTCCTTCTTACTCACCTCCTGACTCCTCTCCTCCTTACTCACCTCCTCCCACCTCTCCTCCTTACTCACCTCCTCCCACCTCTCCTTCTTACTCACCTCCTGACTCCTCTCCTCCTTACTCACCTCCTCCCACCTCTCCTCCTTACTCACCTCCACACTCTTCTCCTCCTCACTCACCTCCTCCCACCTCTCCGCCTTACTCACCTCCTCCCACCTCTCCTTCTTACTCCCCTCCCCTCCTTTCTCACCTCCCCTCTCCTCCTTACTCACCTCCTCCCACCTCTCTTTCTTACTCACCTCATCCCACCTCTCCTCCTTACTCACCTCCTGACTCCTCTTCTCCTTACTCACCTCCACAATCTTCTCCTCCTTACTCACCTCCTCCCACCTCTCCTTCTTACTCATCTCCTCCCACCTCTCCTTCTTACTCACCTCCTCCCACCTCTCCTCCTTACTCACCTCCTCCCACCTCTCCTTCTTACTCACCTCCTCCTTACTCACCTCCTGCCACCTCTCCTCCTTACTCACCTCCTGACTCCTCTCCTCCTTACTCACCTCCTGACTCCTCTACTCCTTACTCACCTCCACACTCTTCTCCTCCTTACTCACCTCCTCCCACCTCTCCTTCTTACTCACCTCATCCCACCTCTCCTCCTTACTCACCTCCTCCCACCTCTCCTCCTTACTCACCTCCTGACTCCTCTCCTCCTTACTCACCTCCTGACTCCTCTCCTCCTTACTCACCTCCACAATCTTCTCCTCCTTACTCACCTCCTCCCACTTCTCCTTCTTACTCACCTCCTGACTCCTCTCCTCCTTACTCACCTCCACAATCTTCTCCTCCTTACTCACCTCCTCCCACCTCTCCTTCTTACTCACCTCCTCCCACCTCTCCTCCTTACTCACCTCCTGACTCCTCTCCTCCTTACTCACCTCCACAATCTTCTCCTCCTTACTCACCTCCTGACTCCTCTCCTCCTTACTCACCTCCTGACTCCTCTCCTCCTTACTCACCTCCACAATCTTCTCCTCCTTACTCACCTCCTCCCACCTCTCCTTCTTACTCACCTCCTCCCACCTCTCCTTCTTACCCACCTCCTCCCACCTCTCCTCCTTACTCACCTCCTTCCACCTTTCCTTCTTACTCACCTCCCGACCCCTCTCCTCACCAGGTGAGGAAAGGAAAGTATGAATGTTTTTTATTTTCCCACAACTCTCGGGCTCCACCTCTTATACTCTGATGAGACCCCGGTGTACAAGAATGATTCATGGGGGGGGGGGGGGGGGGGATTGCACATTCATAATGATCCCGGTTCTCTCATCTCTGGTCACATGATAGACTTCTGACCTAACAACTTCTTTGGAATGAGCCCTGTTTCGCTTGCTCTATAAGATGTCACATGGGTCTCGTCATCATTGAGAAGTCCTAAAAGGAATTGATCTCCTTTAGGCCTCGGCCCGTTCCACTGAGATGATGGTATTATTCACGGGTCACACACTGAAGAGGCTCTCGATGATACAACGTTTCGCCTCCCACTGGGACATAATGACATTTCTGATGAACATTCTCAGACTCCCGCTATACGCCACGCCAATTGTTGCGCTAATCTCCCCCATTTGCTGCCTTCATCACCAGCAGAGCAGAGGTTAATCTTCTTACCAAGTTCACTGCACGGAGTAATGATATCCGACTTTCATCCAAATTTTCTCCATGTTCCTTTACTCGGCAGCCGCAGAATATCCAACAAAAATTCTGAAGAAATGACATTTCACAACGTGAAGCCGATTATTGGAACGTGACCTTGTTGTAGGAGGAAATTCCTGGATTTACAGGTCAACAAACTGGACGTTCCATCGACTCCGGGTCACTATAGCTTATACAATGCGATATTATCTATTCTGGAAGGAAAGACGACCCCTTATACCAAACCCTTCACTAGACGGTGGAGACAACATACAAAGACCAATATGTATATGTGTGTGTATATGTATACGTGTGTGTGACATATCTGTATAATAAAGATATTAAAAAATAAGAAAAAGCAAAAATACATCTAAGTATATCAGCACAGAAAGGAGGCAGAAAGTATCTGAATAATATGGATGAAACAAATGTTATTATGAAGGTATTATCTGTCGTGGTGGAGCGCTCGCTGGGTTTTTTGTTCTGCCAGTCTTATCCTTGTTCACCATTGACTGAAGCTGCTTTGATGCGTTCACTATACAGTATACTAAATAATGCAGCAAGTAACATACCGCAATGTAAAAGAATAACAATTAATAAGCAGCGGCTCAGCCCTGGAGGAGCGAAATACTCCACCGAGATCATGTGCGTATGAAATATTAATGTGCGGAACAATAGTCATACAGACCGCCGGGGGAAACACATATATACAAACATATGTCCATCTCTGAGCACCAGATAACAGGTTATAGAGAGATATAATCTACATATACAGTGGAATCATAAGCAATACTACATATCCTGTACTGATCCTAGGTTACATCCTGTATTATACTCCAGAGCTGCGCTCACTATTCTGCTGGTACAGTCACTGTGTACATACATTACATTACTTATCCTGTATTATACTCCAGAGCTGCGCTCACTATTCTGCCGGTGCAGTCACTGTGTACATACATTACATTACTTATCCTGTATTATACTCCAGAGCTGCGCTCACTATTCTGCCGGTGCAGTCACTGTGTACATACATTACATTACTTATCCTGTATTATACTCCAGAGCTGCGCTCACTATTCTGCTGGTGCAGTCACTGTGTACATACATTACATTACTGATCCTGTATTATACTCCAGAGCTGCGCTCACTATTCTGCTGGTACAGTCACTGTGTACATACATTACATTACTTATCCTGTATTATACTCCAGAGCTGCGCTCACTATTCTGCTGGTGCAGTCACTGTGTACATACATTACATTACTGATCCTGTATTATACTCCAGAGCTGCGCTCACTATTCTGTTGGTGCAGTCACTGTACATACATTACATTACTGATCCTGTATTATACTCCAGAGCTGCGCTCACTATTCTGCTGGTACAGTCACTGTGTACATACATTACATTACTTATCCTGTATTATACTCCAGAGCTGCGCTCACTATTCTGCTGGTGCAGTCACTGTGTACATACATTACATTACTGATCCTGTATTATACTCCAGAGCTGCGCTCACTATTCTGTTGGTGCAGTCACTGTGTACATACATTACATTACTTATCCTGTATTATACTCCAGAGCTGCGCTCACTATTCTGCTGGTGTAGTCACTGTGTACATACATTACATTACTTATCCTTTATTGTACTCCAGAGCTGCGCTCACTATTCTTCTGGTACAATCACTGTGTACATACATTACATTACATATCCTGTATTATACTCCAGAGATGCGCTCACTATTCTGCTGGTGCAGTCACTGTGTACATACATTACATTACTTATCCTGTATTATACTCCAGAGCTGCGCTCACTATTCTGCTGGTGCAGTCACTGTGTATATACATTACATTACTTATCCTGTATTATACTCCAGAGCTGCGCTCACTATTCTGCTGGTGCAGTCACTGTGTACATACATTACATTACTTATCCTGTATTATACTCCAGAGCTGCGCTCACTATTCTGCTGGTATAGTCACTGTGTACATACATTACATTACTTATCCTGTATTATACTCCAGAGCTGCGCTCACTATTCTGCTGGTGCAGTCACTGTGTACATACATTACATTACTTATCCTGTATTATACTCCAGAGCTGCACTCACTATTCTGTTGGTGCAGTCACTGTGTACATACATTACATTACTTATCCTGTAATATACTCCAGAGCTGCGCTCACTATTCTGCTGGTACAGTCACTGTGTACATACATTACATTACTTATCCTGTATTATACTCCAGAGCTGCGCTCACTATTCTGCTGGTGCAGTCACTGTGTACATACATTACATTACTTATCCTGTATTATACTCCAGAGCTGCGCTCACTATTCTGCTGGTGCAGTCACTGTGTACATACATTACATTACTTATCCTGTATTATACTCCAGAGCTGCACTCACTATTCTGCTGGTACAGTCACTGTGTACATACATTACATTACTTATCCTGTATTATACTCAAGAGCTGCGCTAACTATTCTGCTGGTACAGTCACTGTGTACATACATTACATTACTTATCCTGTATTATACTCCAGAGCTGCGCTCACTATTCTGCTGGTACAGTCACTGTGTACACACATTACATTACTTATCCTGTATTATACTCCAGAGCTGCACTCACTATTCTGCTGGTACAGTCACTGTGTACACACATTACATTACTTATCCGGTATTACACTCCAGAGCTGCGCTCACTATTCTGCTGGTACAGTCACTGTGTACACACATTACATTACTTATCCGGTATTATACTCCAGAGCTGCGCTCACTATTCTGCTGGTACAGTCACTGTGTACATACATTACATTACTTATCCTGTATTATACTCCAGAGCTGCGCTCACTATTCTGCTGGTGCAGTCACTGTGTACATACATTACATTACTTATCCTGTATTATACTCCAGAGCTGCACTCACTATTCTGCTGGTACAGTCACTGTGTACATACATTACATTACTTATCCTGTATTATACTCCAGAGCTGCGCTCACTATTCTGCTGGTACAGTCACTGTGTACACACATTACATTACTTATCCGGTATTATACTCCAGAGCTGCGCTCACTATTCTGCTGGTACAGTCACTGTGTACATACATTACATTACTTATCCTGTATTATACTCCAGAGCTGCACTCACTATTCTGCTGGTACAGTCACTGTGTACATACATTACCTTACTTATCCTGTATTATACTCCAGAGCTGCGCTCACTATTCTGCTGGTACAGTCACTGTGTACATACATTACCTTACTTATCCTGTATTATACTCCAGAGCTGCGCTCACTATTCTGCTGGTACAGTCACTGTGTACATACATTACATTACTTATCCTGTATTATACTCCAGAGCTGCGCTCACTATTCTGCTGGTGCAGTCACTGTGTACATACATTACCTTACTTATCCTGTATTATACTGCAGACCTGCGCTCACTATTCTGCTGGTGCAGTCACTGTGTACATACATTACATTACTGATCCTGTATTATACTCCAGAGCTGCGCTCACTATTCTGCTGGTGCAGTCACTGTGTACATACATTACCTTACTTATCCTGTATTATACTCCAGAGCTGCGCTCACTATTCTGCTGGTACAGTCACTGTGTACATACATTACCTTACTTATCCTGTATTATACTCCAGAGCTGCGCTCACTATTCTGCTGGTACAGTCACTGTGTACATACATTACATTACTTATCCTGTATTATACTCCAGAGCTGCGCTCACTATTCTGCTGGTACAGTCACTGTGTACATACATTACATTACTTATCCTGTATTATACTCCAGAGCTGCGCTCACTATTCTGCTGGTACAGTCACTGTGTACATACATTACATTACTTATCCTGTACTATACTCCAGAGCTGCGCTCACTATTCTGCTGGTGCAGTCACTGTGTACATACATTACATGACTTATCCTGTATTATACTCCAGAGCTAAGCTCACTATTCTGCTGGTGCAGTCACTGTGTACATACATTACATTACTTATCCTGTATTATACTCCAGAGCTGCGCTCACTATTCTGCTGGTACAGTCACTGTGTACATACATTACATTACTTATCCTGTACTATACTCCAGAGCTGCGCTCAGTATTCTGCTGGTGCAGTCACTGTGTACATACATTACATGACTTATCCTGTATTATACTCCAGAGCTAAGCTCACTATTCTGCTGGTGCAGTCACTGTGTACATACATTACATGACTTATCCTGTATTATACTGCAGAGCTGCGCTCACTATTCTGCTGGTACAGTCACTGTGTACATACATTACATTACTTATCCTGTATTATACTCCAGAGCTGCGCTCACTATTCTGCTGTCACTGTGTACATACATTACATTACTTATCCTGTATTATACTCCAGAGCTGCGCTCACTATTCTGCTGGTGCAGTCACTGTGTACATACATTACATTACTTATCCTGTATTATACTCCAGAGCTGCGCTCACTATTCTGCTGGTGCAGTCACTGTGTACATACATTACATTACTTATCCTGTATTATACTCCAGAGCTGCGCTCACTATTCTGCTGGTACAGTCACTGTGTACATACATTACATTACTTATCCTGTATTATACCCCAGAGCTGCGGTCACTATTCTGCTGGTACAGTCACTGTGTACATTACATTACATTACTTATCCTGTATTATACTCCAGAGCTGCGCTCACTATTCTGCTGATACAGTCACTGTGTACATACATTACATTACTTATCCTGTATTATACTCCAGAGCTGCGCTCACTATTCTGCTGTCACTGTGTACATACATTACATTAGTTATAGTGCCCCCTCCCCATGTGACGAGCTGCTCAGGTTACCTAGTATTGCCTGCGGTAGTCGTGTGTGATCTGTCCCCCTCCCCCTCGCTGTATAATAGACTCTCTGGTATTATACGGCACTATTATTACATCTGCAGTGGAGGATGATGATGAGTAATATAAATGACTGACGTTTGAGGAGTTAATTATTGAAGCTGTTTGATTATTCATATTGGATGTTTTACTGTCAGTGACAGCGATGATGATGATGATGGAGGTGACAGCAGGTGCAGGGTCACCACTCACTACAGCATCAGCCGGCTCATCACCATGATTATACTGCCAGGGGGCAGTGCTGAGAACAGGTGTGTGTGAAGGAGGGGTGTGGTGGGTCGCTTTTCTAAAGGGGTATGTGTGTGTGTATTGTACCTATATGTTTATGTGTACATGTGTGTATCATATGGCGGTAGTATATATGCGTGATGTGTGTATTGTACCTATATGTATATATGTGTATCATATGGCGGTAGTATATATGTTTGATGTGTGTATTGTACTTATATGTATAAGTGTACATGTGTGTATCATATGGCAGTAGTATATACTGTATGTGTGATTTGCGTATTTTACATATATATATATACAGTGGGGCAAAAAAGTATTTGGTCAGTCACCAATAGTGCAAGTTCCACCACTTAAAAAGGTGAGAGGCGTCTGTAATTTACATCATAGGTAGACCTCAACTATGAGAGACAAAATGAGAAAACAAATCCAGAAAATCACATTGTCTGATTTTGTAAGAATTTATTTGCAAATTATGGTGGAAAATAAGTATTTGATCACCTATGAACAATCCAGATTTCTGGCTTTCACAGACCTGTAACTTCTTCTTTAAGAGTCTCCTCTTTCCTCCACTCATTACCTGTAGTAATGGCACCTGTTTAAACTTGTTATCAGTATAAAAAGACACCTGTGCACACCCTCAAACAGTCAGACTCCAAACTCCACTATGGTGAAGACCAAAGAGCTGTCAAAGGACACCAGAAACAAAATTGTAGCCCTGCACCATGCTGGGAAGACTGAATCTGCAATAGGCAACCAGCTTGGATTGAAGAAATCAACTGTGGGAGCAATAATTAGAAAATGGAAGACATACAAGACCACTGATAATCTCCCTCGCTCTGGGGCTCCACGCAAGATCTCACCCCGTGGGGTCAAAATGATCACAAGAACGGTGAGCAAAAATCCCAGAACCACGCAGGGGGACCTAGTGACTGAACTGCAGAGAGCTGGGACCAATGTAACAAAGCCTACCATCAGTAACACACTACGCCGCCAGGGACTCAGATCCTGCAGTGCCAGACGTGTCCCACTGCTTAAGCCAGTACATGTCCAGGCCCATCTGAAGTTTGCTAGAGAGCATTTGGATGATCCAGAAGAGTATTGGGAGAATGTCCTATGGTCTGATGAAACCAAACTGGAACTGTTTGGTAGAAACACCACTTTTCGTGTTTGGAGGAAAAAGAATACTGAGTTGCATCCATCAAACACCATACCTACTGTAAAGCATGGGGGTGGAAACATCATGTTTTGGGGCTGTTTCTCTGCAAAGGGGCCAGGACGACTGATCCGGGTACATGAAAGAATGAATGGGGCCATGTATCGTGAGATTTTGAGTGCAAACCTCCTTCCATCAGCAAGGGCATTGAAGATGAAACGTGGCTGGGTCTTTCAACATGACAATGATCCAAAGCACACCGCCAGGGCAACGAAGGAGTGGCTTTGTAAGAAGCATTTCAAGGTCCTGGAGTGGCCTAGCCAGTCTCCAGATCTCAACCCTATAGAAAACCTTTGGAGGGAGTTGAAAGTCCGTGTTTCCCATCGACAGCCCCAAAACATCACTGCTCTAGAGGAGATCTGCATGGAGGAATGGGCCAACATACCAACAACAGTGTGTGCCAACCTTGTGGAGACTTACAGAAAACGATTGACCTCTGTCATTGCCAACAAAGGAGAGAGAACAAAGTATTGAGATGACATTTTGTTACTGACCAAATACTTATTTTCCACCATAATTTGCAAATAAATTCTTACAAAATCAGACAATGTGATTTTCTGGATTTGTTTTCTCATTTTGTCTCTCATAGTTGAGGTCTACCTATGATGTAAATTACAGACGCCTCTCACCTTTTTAAGTGGTGGAACTTGCACTATTGGTGACTGACCAAATACTTTTTTGCCCCACTGTATATATATATATATATATATATATATATATATGTGTGTGTGTGTATTATATGGCGGCAGTATATATGTGTGATATGTGTATTATACCTATATGTATATGTGTGTATTAAATGGCGGCAGTATATATGTGTGATGTGTATTATACCTATATGTATATGTGTGTATTATATGGCGGCAGTATATATGTGTGATGTGTATTATACCTATATGTATATGTGTGTATTATATGGTGGCAGTATATATGTGTGATATGTGTATTATACCTATATGTATATGTGTGTATTATATGGTGGCAGTATATATGTGTGATATGTGTATTATACCTATATGTACTGTATATGTGTGTATTAAATGGTGGCAGTATATATGTGTGATGTGTATTATACCTATATGTATATGTGTGTATTATATGGCGGCAGTATATATGTGTGATGTGTATTATAACTATATGTATATGTGTGTATTAAATGGTGGTAGTATATATGTGTGATGTGTATTATACCTATATGTATATGTGTGTATTATATGGCGGCAGTATATATGTGTGATATGTGTATTATACCTATATGTATATGTGTGTATTAAATGGTGGTAGCATATATGTGTGATGTGTATTATAACTATATGTATATGTGTGTATTATATGGCGGCAGTATATATGTGTGATGTGTATTATAACTATATGTATATGTGTGTATTAAATGGTTGTAGTATATATGTGTGATGTGTATTATACCTATATGTATATGTGTGTATTATATGTCGGCAGTATATATGTGTGATATGTGTATTATACCTATATGTATATGTGTGTATTATATGGCGGCAGTATATATGTGTGATATGTGTATTATACCTATATGTATATGTGTGTATTATATGGCGGCAGTATATATGTGTGATGTGTATTATAACTATATGTATATGTGTGTATTATATGTCGGTAGTATATATGTGTGATATGTGTATTATACCTATATGTATATGTGAGTATTATATGGCGGTAGTATATATGTGTGATATGTGTATTATACCTATATGTATATGTGAGTATTATATGGCGGTAGTATATATGTGTGATGTGTATATTATACCTATATGTAGATGTGTGTATTATATGGCGGTAGTATATATGTGTGATATGTGTATTATACCTATATGTATATGTGAGTATTATATGGCGGTAGTATATATGTGTGATATGTGTATTATACCTATATGTATATGTGAGTATTATATGGCGGCAGTATATATGTGTGATATGTGTATTATACCTATATGTAGATGTGTGTATTATATGTCGGTAGTATATATGTGTGATGTATATTATAACTATATGTATATGTGTGTATTATATGTCGGTAGTATATATGTGTGATATGTGTATTATACCTATATGTATATGTGAGTATTATACGGCGGTAGTATATATGTGTGATATGTGTATTATACCTATATGTATATGTGAGTATTATATGGCGGTAGTATATATGTGTGATGTGTATATTATACCTATATGTAGATGTGTGTATTATATGGCGGTAGTATATATATATATGCGTATTGGACCTACCTCTTGTAATGGGTAATAGATTTTTAAGCCCCACTCACTTTTTAGAAAATATTTGTACGTCTGTATTAGTCCTCCTATAACCTTGCTATAGTTGGCGGCATTATACCCGGCGCCCCACAACGCGCTGACTGATGGAGATCTCGGCGACGCTTCGGCTTCCAGTTTTATTAAATGCTGCTAAATCTTGAATCTCCCCTCTGGGCAGGAAGATGTTAATAAGACGAGGAGCTGGTAGGCCATTATTACTGAATAACCAGAAGGCGAGTGGTCAGAGAGACCCCGAACCCGGAATATTCATACAGTGTGACGCCATACGTCAGGCCCGCTACGCTCCACTCACCGACTAATTGGCCGTCTGATTCCTAAGACTAAGGAGGTGTAATGTAAGACACGGGGGAAGACGGAGCGGCCTGCGGGAGCGGAACCTCAAAGACCTGGACAGACCTGACATCACCGGGGTGGGGAGACTTCTGCAACCCCTTCTGTTATTTGGCTCCAGCGCATCTAAAATGGAAAATAAAGCAAATGTTTGGGAAACTTGTTATTATTGTTTTATTATTGTCTTTAGTCAAGACCAGCTCAGTCGTATGAGTGCCCAGGCATGGCGCGGGGTCCGTACTATATGGCCATATGTGCTATATACTGTGTGACCATATGTCCTATATACTGTATGGCCATATGTGCTATATACTGTGTGCCCATATGTCCTATATACTGTGTGACCATATGTCCTATATACTGTATGACCGTATGTCCTATATACTGTATGACCATATGTCCTATATACTGTGTGACCATATGTCCTATATACTGTGTGACCATATGTCCTATATACTGTATGGCCGTATGTCCTATATACTGTATGGCCATATGTCCTATATACTGTATGGCCATATGTCCTATATACTGTATGGCCGTATGTCCTATATACTGTATGACCGTATGTCCTATATACTGTGTGACCATATGTCCTATATACTGTGTGACCATATGTCCTATATACTGTATGGCCGTATGTCCTATATACTGTATGACCATATGTCCTATATACTGTGTGACCATATGTCCTATATACTGTGTGACCATATGTCCTATATACTGTATGGCCATATGTCCTATATACTGTATGGCCGTATGTCCTATATACTGTATGACCGTATGTCCTATATACTGTGTGACCATATGTCCTATATACTGTGTGACCATATGTCCTATATACTGTATGGCCGTATGTCCTATATACTGTATGGCCATATGTCCTATATACTGTATGGCCATATGTCCTATATACTGTATGACCATATGTCCTATATACTGTGTGACCGTATGTCCTATATACTGTGTGACCATATGTCCTATATACTGTGTGACCATATGTCCTATATACTGTGTGACCATATGTCCTATATACTGTATGGCCATATGTCCTATATACTGTATGACCGTATGTCCTATATACTGTATGGCCATATGTCCTATATACTGTATGGCCATATGTCCTATATACTGTATGACCATATGTCCTATATACTGTGTGACTATATGTCCTATATACTGTATGGCCATATGTCCTATATACTGTATGACCATATGTCCTATATACTGTGTGACCATATGTCCTATATACTGTGTGACCATATGTCCTATATACTGTATGGCCATATGTCCTATATACTGTATGGCCATATGTCCTATATACTGTATGACCATATGTCCTATATACTGTATGGCCATATGTCCTATATACTGTATGGCCATATGTCCTATATACTGTATGGCCATATGTCCTATATACTGTATGGCCATATGTCCTATATACTGTATGGCCATATGTCCTATATACTGTATGACCATATGTCCTATATACTGTATGGCCATATGTCCTATATACTGTATGACCATATGTCCTATATACTGTATGACTATATGTCCTATATACTGTATGACCATATGTCCTATATACTGTATGACTATATGTCCTATATACTGTGTGGCCATATGTCCTATATACTGTATGGCCATATGTCCTATATACTGTATGGCCATATGTCCTATATACTGTATGGCCATATGTCCTATATACTGTATGGCCATATGTCCTATATACTGTATGACCATATGTCCTATATACTGTATGACCATATGTCCTATATACTGTATGGCCATATGTCCTATATACTGTATGACCATATGTCCTATATACTGTATGACCATATGTCCTATATACTGTATGACTATATGTCCTATATACTGTGTGACTATATGTCCTATATACTGTATGGCCATATGTCCTATATACTGTATGACCATATGTCCTATATACTGTGTGACCATATGTCCTATATACTGTGTGACCATATGTCCTATATACTGTGTGACCATATGTCCTATATACTGTATGGCCATATGTCCTATATACTGTATGGCCATATGTCCTATATACTGTATGGCCATATGTCCTATATACTGTATGGCCATATGTCCTATATACTGTATGACCATATGTCCTATATACTGTATGGCCATATGTCCTATATACTGTATGACCATATGTCCTATATACTGTATGACTATATGTCCTATATACTGTATGACCATATGTCCTATATACTGTATGACTATATGTCCTATATACTGTGTGGCCATATGTCCTATATACTGTATGGCCATATGTCCTATATACTGTATGGCCATATGTCCTATATACTGTATGGCCATATGTCCTATATACTGTATGGCCATATGTCCTATATACTGTATGACCATATGTCCTATATACTGTATGACCATATGTCCTATATACTGTGTGACTATATGTCCTATATACTGTATGACTATATGTTCTATATACTGTATGGCCATATGTCCTATATACTGTGTGACTATATGTCCTATATACTGTATGGCCATATGTCCTATATACTGTGTGACTATATGTCCTATATACTGTATGGCCATATGTCCTATATACTGTATGGCCATATGTCCTATATACTGTATGGCCATATGTCCTATATACTGTATGACCATATGTCCTATATACTGTATGACTATATGTTCTATATACTGTATGGCCATATGTCCTATATACTGTGTGACTATATGTCCTATATACTGTATGGCCATATGTCCTATATACTGTATGGCCATATGTCCTATATACTGTATGGCCATATGTCCTATATACTGTATGGCCATATGTCCTATATACCGTATGGCCATATGTCCTATAAACCTTTATCAATGTCCGCCATTACTTTCCTTTCCTTTGCACGGTATATTTTGCCCGCTGCAGCCACCACTAGGGGGAGCTCAGTACACATTGAGTTATACAGCCAGCATTGGGAGATGTCACATAAGCTGCAGGTCAATGCTGGGCCTTCTCTTTAACCCTTTAAGGCCTAAGATATTTGTGGTCTTAAAGGGGTCCTCTGTCTGTATCTAATTAAAGCCTAGCCTTTATGTTGCTATTTTTCGTCCTTTCCTGTACTCGCAGTCAGTGACTGATACTTTGTGGCCATTGTGCAGCTGCTTTGTAGCTCACAGAGCATTTGCCTTGCTGGATACAATAGTAGCAAAACCTCTGCGACTTGTAGTGTCCCAGCAGTTAGCATGCTGCTATGGGGCGTCTAGTTATCACTGGTCTCACCCCTTTGCCCCTGGGGGGCACTTACTTCGCCCTCTACTCTGCAATGTTACATCTGTATGACTAAGCTTTGCCATCACTTTAGGATTTGTGAGGCTCACACCCCTGTGACCCTCAGCTGACCCTGCTGTCATCTCTGCGGCCCTTGCACTTGTTTCCATGACTCAGTGGCGCCCCCAGCCTCCTGCTGTGTAGTGAGCTGTGACAAAGCGCCATTCAAATAAATGGCCAGGCTGCAACTCCGAGCCCTGACGGTGACAAGGATTGATGCTGTGCAGGTGAGGATAATGCAGCACTAATGCAAGGCTGAGCCCCTTCATTCTCCGGGTCTGGGGGCCGTCACTTTATTACATGGCGACAAAATGGCCTAAAGGTCACGGAAAGGGGAGAAGGAGAATCAGGTCCTAACCCGCCTGGTCCCCCAACTCTAGGGATAAAGCCCCCCATCATCTACTTCTTGTCCTGTATACTAAATATAGTATTAAAGATGGACGAACCGCGCAAGATTCGTATTCATATGGTGACCAGAAGGTGCGACAATGAAAACCGCACCAACGCAGCGAAGCCGGTATGTCACGGCCTGTGAATATTACACTCCGGAGCCTGAAGAGACCCAACATTTTTGGAAAATTTGC
>NC_134268.1:221350280-221395280 GCF_031893055.1 Leptodactylus fuscus | reverse complement strand
AAGGAGAAGGAAGGGAAAAAGAGGAAGGAGAAAAAAAGGAAATGGAACGAAGGAAACAAGGAAGGAAGAAGGGAAGAATGAAGGAAGAAGAAGGAAGGAAGGAAGGAAGGAAGGAAGGAAGGAAGGAAGGAAGGAAGGAAGAGTAATGAAGGAAGGAAGGAGGGAAGGAAGGGAGGAGAAAGAAAGGGAAATGAAGGAAGGAAGTAGAAGTAATGAAGGAATGGAGGATAAAGGAATGAATGAATGAATGAATGAATGAATGAAAAGGGAAAGGAAGGAGGAGTAATGAAGGAAGGAAGGAAGAGTAATGAAGGAAGGAAGGAAAGAAGGAAGGAAGGAAGGAAGGAAGGAAGGAAGGAAGGAAAGAAAGAAAGAAAGAAAGAAAGAAAGAAAGAAAGAAAGAAAGAAAGAAGGAAGGAAGGATTAGGAGAAGGAAGGGAAGAAGGAAGGAAAAGGAAGGAATGAAGAGATGAAGCAGTTATACAGAGTTTGGATCCTGCACCTGTTGAGGTTTTTCTTAAGGGTAACTTATGAGACACCAGTCCTGATAAATCTTCTTTCCTAGCCCCGGCACATATAGATATATGCTGTATATATACATCAGGGCATTATACATGTAAAGAAGACTAGTATGGAGTATGGAGTTATTGGGTCAGAGAAAACCTTCTGATTGTGAGTCGTTGAGTCTGTGGCTCTTCTATCAGCTGCGGCTTCTCATACACAAGGTCCTGGGACTGAGATCTGGACAAACCTAGTGTAACATGGAATAGATATTTAATAGATGGGGGGTGAGCGGACATGGTGACAGTGACAGAGGAGTCACAACATGGCGTATGCCACGTGGCAAATGGTCTTGGGTTGATTCCCTGGTTATTTTCCTCCAGGGCGCCCCTTGTCTGAAGATAAGAAGACGTTTGGATTGTTAGACATAAAAAACAAGATTTTTCTGGAATGAGTTATTTTCTGCATTTTGGTCATTGTGAAGGATTGTGGCAGGAGGATGAGACAGCAGCGGCCAATGGACGGCTTATCACATCCAGAATAGAAGATAATGGGAGTATTTATGGATTGTGTTGGGCTCGCGGAGCCGGGTCATAAAGTTATGTTCATAAATATAAAGCAAATCTTCTGCCAAGCAATAAAAGTGACAAGAGATGACAAATACGTCACTGCGCAGAAATGTCTGGTGAATGGAAGACAGATGTGGGAAGGAACATCTGGGGACGGGCGGCCCATCCTCACCAGGCGCAGGTTGTAAAGCCTCACCGCCATAACACCATGACTAATCGGGATTAAGCGGCTCCCAGGCCGACCAGCACCGCAAATATTCAAAATGAAACATCTACGAAATCTGAAAGACTAAGACGTCTATTCATCAAAGTGTACACAAGGTCTAAGGCGGTCAAGTGTAAGTCTTTGTAATGAGGTGTGTGGTGCGAGAGAGGCTTAGAAGACAGCGGGAACAGGCAAAGGAGGAAACACTACAAAAAGTAACACAATAACACGTGATATTATATAATACAATGTAATATAATACAATATAATATATACCATGTGTTACACTATAACACAATACAATGTAATATAATATATACTATATGGTCCACTATAATACAATACAATGTAATATACTGTAATATAATATAATACAATATATACTATATGGTACACTATAACACAATACCACGCGATATAATATAATACAATGTAATACAATATAACACAATACAATATAATATAATACAATGTAATATAATATACTGTATACTATATGGTACACTATAGTATAATACAATATAACACAATACAATATAATACAATACAATATAATATAATACAATACAATATAATATATACTATATGGTACACTATAATACAGTATAATACAATACCATGTAAAATAATATAATATGCTCCTGCTAATATTATAAATGTGAAACTTTGGATGTTTGTTCCACAATCACACAAAAACTACTGAGCAGATTTGGATGAAATTCCGCACATAGATAGATTGTAACCTCGATGAAAACATTATCCTGGTAAATGACATGGCTTCACGACTGTTATGAATTTATGTTCACATACTATATTACACTGCTCCTGCAGCAGCCTTATCTCAGCCAGGGCTGTTATCTCTGTGTAAATACTCAGCTCACCCTCAGACCATTGTGTACAGGCATTTGCATCTTATCTGATCTGCTCCAGGCAGTGCTGACACACTGACATGGGCAAACACCTTTAATCCAAATTGGCAGTTTGTCAATTTTAAACATGTCGGGAAAAAGAGAATCTAATTTGTGACAAATGAGAGCTATGAAGGAGCCAGAAGTCACAGAGTTCTCCTCAAGCGGAGCTGAGGGGGAATCATTGACGCCAACAACACGATCATTATAGGGCGTCCCAGCGAGCTGCTGAGAAGCCGGAACAATCACAGGCACAGCGCGAGGAACAAGTTCAGTGGCAAGCCAGTTTGGCAGCTGCCGAAACGGCGGAGCATGCGGATCACCAACTCCAACAACCCGCTCATTATATGGCATCCCAGCGAGCTGCTGAAATGCTGGAACAATCACAGGCACAGTGTGAGGAACAAGTTCAGCAGCAGGACAGCTTAAGAGCTGCTGAAACGCTGGAGCAGGCGAACCATCAACGGCAGCAATTTACTGAATATAGGCGGATCATTGATGTCAACAACCCGCAGACGAAGTCGCGGGCAGAGGCTAGTATAATATTAAGTAACAAAATCATATACAATATAAGATAATACCGGATTATTATTATTATTATTATTATTTACACTTTTGGTGTTTTGGGGCCTCTTCAGTGATTTTATGATTAATTTTAATAATTTTTGTCACTCTTCTCTCTATTATTTCGGAGGTTGCACATACCCCGCTGCCTTCTGACCCTAAGTCACTTGATCTGCACCCGAATCGAGCTTGGGGTTGCTCCCCCCTCCCCCTTTAATCACTGACCTACGGCCCCTCCCCATCACATGGACACAACTGCCCGGATACTAAGTTACTTACAAGCTCACAGTGCAGTCAAGAAGGGGTTAAATCCCACCAATCCCCGATTTCTTGTTAATTTGTGCAGATGCGATGAGACTCGCGGGATCCTGCTGAGCCTGCACGGTTGCGTCCCCCCGTCTGTTCCTCTGATGACATGTATTCTATAGATAAGTGGATATTATACTAGTAATTAATTGGCCGTCACTCGCTTCTCCCAGAATCCCCCGCTGCAGATCTTGTCACGCCGACTCCCAGGATGACTTGTATACATATATACCCAGCAGAAGAATCCACAAACTCCAGCTAATGATTCCCTAGGATCACAGATGTGGAGCCGCATTATTAGCAGTAATGACTCCCTGCTCCGGGATTATAGGAGTCAATAAAGGCTCAGGACAGAAAAAAAAAATCTATGAAATTTATGTTTATAGGTAATGAAGGATTGTTATGTGATAAACTAATAAATGAATCCGGAGACCAAAGGACCACCAGGGACAGAACAGTATAATCTGTATATATACCACAAGACCACCAGGGACAGAACAGTATAATCTGTATATATACCACAAGACCACCAGGGACAGAACAGTATAATCTGTATATATACCACAAGACCACCAGGGACAGGACAGTATAATCTGTATATATACCACAAGACCACCAGGGACAGGACAGTATAATCTGTATATATACCACAAGACCACCAGGGACAGGACAGTATAATCTGTATATATACCACAAGACCACCAGGGACAGGACAGTATAATCTGTATATATACCACAAGACCACCAGGGACAGAACAGTATAATCTGTATATATACCACAAGACCACCAGGGACAGGACAGTATAATCTGTATATATACCACAAGACCACCAGGGACAGAACAGTATAATCTGTATATATACCACAAGACCACCAGGGACAGGACAGTATAATCTGTATATATACCACAAAACCACCAGGGACAGGACAGTATAATCTGTATATATACCACAAGACCACCAGGGACAGGACAGTATAATCTGTATATATACCACAAGACCACCAGGGACAGAACAGTATAATCTGTATATATACCACAAAACCACCAGGGACAGGACAGTATAATCTGTATATATAGCACAGGACCACCAGGGACAGAACAGTATAATCTGTATATATACCACAAGACCACCGGGGACAGGACAGTATAATCTGTATATATAGCACAGGATCACCAGGGACAGGACAGTATAATCTGTATATATACCACAAGACCACCAGGGACAGAACAGTATAATCTGTATATATACCACAAGACTACCAGGGACAGGACAGTATAATCTGAATATATAGCACAGGACCACCAGGGACACAACAGTATAATCTGTATATATACCACAGGACCACCAGGGACAGGACAGTATAATCTGTATATATACACAGGACCACCAGGGACAGAACAGTATAATCTGTATATATAGCACAAGACCACCAGGGACAGAGCAGTATAATCTGTATATATACCACAAGACCACCAGGGACAGAGCAGTATAATCTGTATATATACCACAAGACCACCAGGGACAGGACAGTATAATCTGTATATATAGCACAAGACCACCAGGGACAGAACAGTATAATCTGTATATATAGCACAAGACCACCAGGGACAGGACAGTATAATCTGTATATATACACAGGACCACCAGGGACAGAACAGTATAATCTGTATATATAGCACAAGACCACCAGGGACAGAGCAGTATAATCTGTATATATACCACAAGACCACCAGGGACAGAGCAGTATAATCTGTATATATACCACAAGACCACCAGGGACAGGACAGTATAATCTGTATATATAGCACAAGACCACCAGGGACAGAACAGTATAATCTGTATATATACCACAAGACCACCAGGGACAGGACAGTATAATCTGTATATATACCACAAGACCACCAGGGACAGGACAGTATAATCTGTATATATACCACAAGACCACCAGGGACAGGACAGTATAATCTGTATATATACCACAAGACCACCAGGGACAGGACAGTATAATCTGTATATATACCACAAGTCCACCAGGGACAGGACAGTATAATCTGTATATATACCACAAGACCACCAGGGACAGGACAGTATAATCTGTATATATAGCACAGGACCACCAGGGACAGAACAGTATAATCTGTATATATACCACAAGACCACCAGGCACAGGACAGTATAATCTGTATATATACCACAAGACCACCAGGGACAGAGCAGTATAATCTGTATATATACCACAAGACCACCAGGGACAAAACAGAATATTCTGTATATATAGCACAGGACCACCAGGGACAGGACAGTATAATCTGTATATATAGCACAAGACCACCAGGGACAGAACAGTATAATCTGTATATATACCACAAGACCACCAGGGACAGGACAGTATAATCTGTATATATACCACCAGACCACCAGGGACAGGACAGTATAATCTGTATATATACCACAAGACCACCAGGGACAGGACAGTATAATCTGTATATATACCACAAGACCACCAGGGACAGGACAGTATAATCTGTATATATACCACAAGACCACCAGGGACAGGACAGTATAATCTGTATATATAGCACAGGACCACCAGGGACAGAACAGTATAATCTGTATATATACCACAAGACCACCAGGCACAGGACAGTATAATCTGTATTTATACCACAAAACCACCAGGGACAGGACAGTATAATCTGTATATATACCACAAGACCACCAGGGACAGGACAGTATAATCTGTATATATACCACAAGACCACCAGGGACAGGACAGTATAATCTGTATATATACCACAAGACCACCAGGGACAGGACAGTATAATCTGTATATATAGCACAGGACCACCAGGGACAGGACAGTATAATCTGTATATATACCACAAGACCACCAGGGACAGGACAGTATAATCTGTATATATACCACCAGACCACCAGGGACAGAGCAGTATAATCTGTATATATACCACAAGACCACCAGGGACAGGACAGTATAATCTGTATATATACCACAAGACCACCAGGGACAGAACAGTATAATCTGTATATATACCACAGGACCACCAGGGACAGGACAGTATAATCTGTATATATAGCACAAGACCACCAGGGACAGAACAGTATAATCTGTATATATACCACAAGACCACCAGGGACAGGACAGTATAATCTGTATATATACCACCAGACCACCAGGGACAGGACAGTATAATCTGTATATATACCACAAGACCACCAGGGACAGGACAGTATAATCTGTATATATACCACAAGACCACCAGGGACAGGACAGTATAATCTGTATATATACCACAAGACCACCAGGGACAGGACAGTATAGTCTGTATATATAGCACAGGACCACCAGGGACAGAACAGTATAATCTGTATATATACCACAAGACTACCAGGGACAGGACAGTATAATCTGTATATATACCACAAGACCACCAGGGACAGGACAGTATAATCTGTATATATACCACAAGACCACCAGGGACAGAACTGTATAATCTGTATATATACCACAAGACCACCAGGGACAGAACTGTATAATCTGTATATATACCACAAGACCACCAGGGACAGAACAGTATAATCTGTATATATACCACAAGACCACCAGGGACAGAACAGTATAATCTGTATATATAGCACAGGACCACCAGGGACACAACAGTACAATCTGTATATATACCACAGGACCACCAGGGACAGAACAGTATAATCTGTATATATACCACAAGACCACCAGGGACAGGACAGTATAATCTGTATATAAAGCACAAGACCACCAGGGACAGGACAGTACAATCTGTATATATACCACAGGACCACCAGGGACAGAACAGTATAATCTGTATATATACCACAAGACCACCAGGGACAGAACAGTATAATCTGTATATATAGCACAGGACCACCAGGGACAGGACAGTATAATCTGTATATATACCACAAGACCACCAGGGACAGAACAGTACAATCTGTATATATACCACCAGACCACCAGGGACAGGACAGTATAATCTGTATATATACCACAGGACCACCAGGGACAGAACAGTACAATCTGTATATATACCACAGGACCACCAGGCACAGGACAGTATAATCTGTATATATAGCACAGGACCACCAGGGACACAACAGTACAATCTGTATATATACCACAGGACCACCAGGGACAGAACAGTACAATCTGTATATATACCACAAGACCACCAGGGACAGGACAGTATAATCTGTATATATACCACAGGACCACCAGGGACAGAACAGTATAATCTGTATATATACCACAAGACCACCAGGGACAGAACAGTACAATCTGTATATATACCACAAGACCACCAGGGACAGGACACTATAATCTGTATATATAGCACAAGACCACCAGGGACAGAACCCTATAATATGTCATTGTACTGCAGTGTCCTAATACAGAGTAATCCTGCCCTTCTGTCCGGAGTGGCCGCTTACTGAGGGCGGAGGACATATCGGTCTACACTAAGGACTGACAATGAGAAGTCTATGATGTCACCAGCAGAGACAGGGCCGGTATCTGCCTCTCGTCACCTCCTTGGTTCTGGCTGGAGAGTGAAGGGTTACTTGCAGATATAAAATCGCCATCCTAAATATCGCAGCGCGCTCATTGCTTGTGTTCCTCGCAGACGTTTCCAGCTGAATATGTATTATAGGTCGCGCCGTCTCCGATAAATTTCCTGCTCCAATGTTTTTGTTAATGAGGTCTCAGGATATTGGCCATGGCCGTCCCTCGTGGCCTCTTAAATCTGTCCCTAAAGGCAAAGCAATGACCTCATCAGACTCAGAGGTTACACATCCTAGTTTGGGCCACATTCACATTTGTCGTCGTTCTGTTCCGTTTTTCCGTACGTCATCCATAGCAATAAAAAAAACCATCAACTTTTCACCATCAATGGGGCAAAAGGTGGAAAGAATGTGGAAGCAACTTTGTATCATTCTATCGACTTCACTGAGATACAAGTGGACGCAAAAACCAGAGAATAAGCCACAAACTACGTCTAGTGTAGCGAGTAACGGGACGGGAACCGCACACTGGGGAACTAACATGGCTGCTGCATTATAGTGAGAGTATATAGCGTTGAAGATCCGAAGGTTAATACTGACAGGTCCACCAAGGGAAGGAAACTTTCCTCAGGAGTCCTGGGTATGAGAATAAGTCTCCTCCGCAATTCATCATCTGAGCGTCGATGGTTTACTTCATTCTTAGAGATGAAAGATCTGGATGTGATTGGAGATGATGTAGAACTCAAGTAGCATCAAAGATAAGATGAATGCGTGAGCGAAGACATGGGAGGACACTTAGGGGTGAGGGGCCAGATCCAAATATAGCATATCAGCAGAGGGACATGGGCAGGGTCAGTAGAGCGGAGGCCCCGGCCAGACACTGACCATTGGATATGGCCTGAGGCTTTCATTTCCTAGGGGACCCCAGGGCTCAAGGACCCCCCAAAACATTCAGGTCCTCTGTCCGTTCTTGTAGTCAGGCAGAGAGTATATTTACACTGAATAATCTGCCCAACAAGAGGGAACACTGTGCGTGTGATATATCCTGGTGTAACCGGCATGGTATACGCGGAGGATGGGAGGCTGAACATGAGCTGCATGGGACAAGGCGTCATCATTCATCTACAAGATCACATGACAAGACTAGTATTAATCCTATAACTACCCGAGACCACCAGGTCTATTGATACCAACCCCGTCACTACCCTAGACCACCAGAGACTTTACCATTAACCCTATTACTGCCCTAGACCACCAAGTCTATTGATATCAACCCTTATACTGCCCTAGACCACCAGGGACTTTACTATTAACCCTATTACTGCCCTATAGACCACCAGAGACTTTACTATTAACCCTATTACTGCCCTATAGACCACCAGAGACTTTACCATTAACCCTATTACTGCCCTATAGACCACCAGAGACTTTACCATTAACCCTATTACTGCCCTAGACCACCAGAGACTTTACTATTAACCCTATTACTGCCCTATAGACCACCAGAGACTTTACCATTAACCCTATTACTGCCCTATAGACCACCAGAGACTTTACCATTAACCCTATTACTGCCCTAGACCACCAGAGACTTTACTATTAACCCTATTACTGCCCTATAGACCACCAGAGACTTTACCATTAACCCTATTACTGCCCTAGACCACCAGAGACTTTACTATTAACCCTATTACTGCCCTAGACCACCAGAGACTTTACCATTAACCCTTATACTGCCTTAGAACACCAGAGACTTTACTATTAACCCTATTACTGCCCTATAGACCACCAGAGACTTTACTATTAACCCTATTACTGCCCTATAGACCACCAGAGACTTTACTATTAACCCTATTACTGCCCTATAGACCACCAGAGACTTTACCATTAACCCTATTACTGCCCTAGACCACCAGAGACTTTACTATTAACCCTATTACTGCCCTATAGACCACCAGAGACTTTACCATTAACCCTATTACTGCCCTATAGACCACCAGAGACTTTGCCATTAACCCTATTACTGCCCTAGCCCACCAGAGACTTTACTATTAACCCTATTACTGCCCTATAGACCACCAGAGACTTTACCATTAACCCTATTACTGCCCTATAGACCACCAGAGACTTTACCATTAACCCTATTACTGCCCTAGACCACCAGAGACTTTACCATTAACCCTATTACTGCCCTATAGACCACCAGAGACTTTACCATTAACCCTATTACTGCCCTAGACCACCAGAGACTTTACTATTAACCCTATTACTGCCCTATAGACCACCAGAGACTTTACCATTAACCCTATTACTGCCCTATAGACCACCAGAGACTTTGCCATTAACCCTATTACTGCCCTAGACCACCAGAGACTTTACCATTAACCCTATTACTGCCCTAGACCACCAGAGACTTTACCATTAACCCTATTACTGCCCTATAGACCACCAGAGACTTTACCATTAACCCTATTACTGCCCTAGACCACCAGAGACTTTACCATTAACCCTATTACTGCCCTAGACCACCAAAGACTTTACCATTAACCCTATTACTGCCCTATAGACCACCAGAGACTTTACCATTAACCCTATTACTACCCTAGACCACCAGAGACTTTACCATTAACCCTATTACTGCCCTATAGACCACCAGAGACTTTACCATTAACCCTATTACTGCCCTATAGACCACCAAGTCTATTGCTATTAACCCCATTACTGCCCTAGACCACCAGAGATAGCAATATTAACCTTATAATGGCCAAAGACCACCAGGGACTAACCCTATAGCTTCCTTAGATTATCAGGGACTTTACTATTAACCCTATTACCATCCTAAACCACCAAATCTATGGCTATAAACCCTATTACCATCTTTGATTTTATCATTAACCCTATTACCGCCCTAGACCACCATAGATTTTACTATTAAACCTAATACTACCCTACACCACCAGGAGTATTGATATTCACCTCATCACTGTCCTAGTGGACCAGAGATCTTACAATTAACCCTATTACTGCCCTAGACCACCAGAGACCATACAATTAACCCTATTACTTCCAGAGATCTCCAGGTCTATTTCTGTTAACCATAACACTGCCCTAGCCCACCAGAGATGTCAACATTTACCTTATTACTGCCATAGACCAACAAGGACTTTACCAGTGACCCTATTATTATCCTAGACCACCAGGTATATTGCTATTAGCCCTATTACTGCCCTAGGCCATGAGATTTCCTTAATAACCCTATTACCGCCCTAGACCACCAGAGATTTTGCTATTAACTCTATTATGACTCTAGACCATCAGGGACTGTATAATTAACCCTATTATTGCCCTACACCACCAGGGACTTTATCTTCAACCATATTATTGCTTTAGACCACCTGGGACTCCACCATTAAACGCTTTCCTTCCCCAGATGACAAGGGAATTCACCGCTTTAGTTCACTGAACCACCAGGGACTTTACCGTAAACCTTTTACTGCCCAAGATGACCTGGAAATATAACAGCGTGACTCCTGTAGACCACTGGGGATGTGACCATTAGTCACTGCGTTAGGCCACCAGGGAACATAAAAGTAACCCCTGGGTAACATACAGGCTTTGTATGGCGGTATAGTTAATTGGACACGTTGCTGTATTGTGTGAGCATTGCTGGGGAGTCTTGATGTAGCTGATACAGTTTATAGCAGATATATCTGTCAGACACAGCCACACACCCCCATGGATTTATTGAGCTTTCAGTGACACAAAGTATCAGATAATTGTGAAGTGGAAGGAAATGATACAAAGTTATCAATAATGTAATCCAAGAAAAGTCTAATAAGTGAGATGTGCAAAAGTCTTCAGTGCAGGGGGGTGAAGACTCCCAACCCCGAACTAAGCCTGAGACCTCCCCAAAACTGGGAAGGACCACGCGGTATATCCTGACGAATTTGGGAGAGTTGGTGACTATGACTTTATAATGGGGCCCAGAACCTAAAAGTTACAGTGTCCCGGTCCTTACCCCATCAGTCACCTGCCCTAAAGTGCAACTCACATAGTCACACTGATACCCCATTTATTCTGTAACCCCCACCCCAAAATAATGCCAATCACAGAGAGTCCCCGGAACAGTCCAAAGCACACAGTGACCCCCACAGTAATGGTGGTCACTCCCCAGAATAGTGCCCATCACAGCGATCTTTTGGACACAGACATTCAGGGGCCACAGGCTGTGCCCCCACATTACAGTGTTTTAGGTCGACCCCATAACCCAGATCCCTTATTAATCCAGCAGGTGACACATGATAGCGGAATATTTCACCTGTTCAATGAGATTTTCGGGAAGGTGCGGAGATTGTCAGATATAGATGTATGTACGTCACTGCCTGGATTATAACCCCAGTAATCTCCTCATCTGCAATATCGATTATCTACTTCTGCATCTCCGGGTATAAAGTACTGCAGGTGCCATCGGGAGTGACCCGGAGACATCATCAGCCTGACAAGTCACTAACCTGAGAGAGACACAAGGGGCCGCAACCCTGAAACACCCGCAAGACACTAACACTACGGAAGATACAGGAATAGTGACCGCCTACAGGGATAATACACACAGTGATGTCACAGTACAGGATAATACACACAGTGATGTCACAGTACAGGATAATACACACAGTGATGTCACAGTACAGGGATAATACACACAGTGATGTCACAGTACAGGATAATACACACAGTGATGTCACAGTACAGGATAATACACACAGTGATGTCACAGTACAGAGATAATACACACAGTGATGTCACAGTACAGGATAATACACACAGTGATGTCACAGTACAGAGATAATACACACAGTGATGTCACAGTACAGAGATAATACACACAGTGATGTCACAGTACAGAGATAATACACACAGTGATGTCACAGTACAGGATAATACACACAGTGATGTCACAGTACAGAGATAATACACACAGTGATGTCACAGTACAGGATAATACACACAGTGATGTCACAGTACAGAGATAATACACACAGTGATGTCACAGTACAGGGATAATACACACAGTGATGTCACAGTACAGAGATAATACACACAGTGATGTCACAGTACAGGGATAATACACACAGTGATGTCACAGTACAGAGATAATAGACACAATGATGTCACAGTACACAGATAATACACACAGTGATGTCACAGTACAGGATAATACACACAGTGATGTCACAGTACAGGATAATACACACAGTGATGTCACAGTACAGGGATAATACACACAGTGATGTCACAGTACAGAGATAATACACACAGTGATGTCACAGTACAGAGATAATACACACAGTGATGTCACAGTACAGGATAATACACACAGTGATGTCACAGTACAGGATAATACACACAGTGATGTCACAGTACAGGGATAATACACACAGTGATGTCACAGTACAGAGATAATACACACAGTGATGTCACAGTACAGGATAATACACACAGTGATGTCACAGTACAGGATAATACACACATTGATGCCACAGTACAGGATAATACACACAGTGATGTCACAGTACAGAGATAATACACACAGTGATGTCACAGTACAGGATAATACACACAGTGATGTCACAGTACAGGGATAATACACACAGTGATGTCACAGTACAGGGATAATACACACAGTGATGTCACAGTACAGAGATAATACACACAGTGATGTCACAGTACAGGGATAATACACACAGTGATGTCACAGTACAGGATAATACACACAGTGATGTCACAGTACAGGATAATACACACAGTGATGTCACAGTACAGGATAATACACACAGTGATGTCACAGTACAGGATAATACACACAGTGATGTCACAGTACAGGGATAATACACACAGTGATGTCACAGTACAGGGATAATACACACAGTGATGTCACAGTACAGAGATAATACACACAGTGATGTCACAGTACAGGATAATACACACAGTGATGTCACAGTACAGGATAATACACACAGTGATGTCACAGTACAGGATAATACACACAGTGATGTCACAGTACAGAGATAATACACACAGTGATGTCACAGTACAGGATAATACACACAGTGATGTCACAGTACAGGATAATACACACAGTGATGTCACAGTACAGAGATAATACACACAGTGATGTCACAGTACAGGATAATACACACAGTGATGTCACAGTACAGAGATAATACACACAGTGATGTCACAGTACAGAGATAATACACACAGTGATGTCACAGTACAGGGATAATACACACAGTGATGTCACAGTACAGGATAATACACACAGTGATGTCACAGTACAGGATAATACACACAGTGATGTCACAGTACAGAGATAATACACACAGTGATGTCACAGTACAGGATAATACACACAGTGATGTCACAGTACAGGATAATACACACAGTGATGTCACAGTACAGAGATAATACACACAGTGATGTCACAGTACAGGATAATACACACAGTGATGTCACAGTACAAGATAATACACACAGTGATGTCACAGTACAGAGATAATACACACAGTGATGTCACAGTACAGGATAATACACACAGTGATGTCACAGTACAGGGATAATACACACAGTGATGTCACAGTACAGGATAATACACACAGTGATGTCACAGTACAGAGATAATACACACAGTGATGTCACAGTACAGAGATAATACACACAGTGATGTCACAGTACAGGATAATACACACAGTGATGTCACAGTACAGAGATAATACACACAGTGATGTCACAGTACAGAGATAATACACACAGTGATGTCACAGTACAGGATAATACACACAGTGATGTCACAGTACAGAGATAATACACACAGTGATGTCACAGTACAGGATAATACACACAGTGATGTCACAGTACAGAGATAATACACACAGTGATGTCACAGTACAGGATAATACACACAGTGATGTCACAGTACAGGATAATACACACAGTGATGTCACAGTACAGGATAATACACACAGTGATATCACAGTACAGGATAATACACACAGTGATGTCACAGTACAGAGATAATACACACAGTGATGTCACAGTACAGGATAATACACACAGTGATGTCACAGTACAGGATAATACACACAGTGATGTCACAGTACAGAGATAATACACACAATGATGTCACAGTACAGGATAATACACACAGTGATGTCACAGTACAGGGATAATACACACAGTGATGTCACAGTACAGGGATAATACACACAGTGATGTCACAGTACAGGATAATACACACAGTGATGTCACAGTACAGGATAATACACACAGTGATGTCACAGTACAGGATAATACACACAGTGATGTCACAGTACAGAGATAATACACACAATGATGTCACAGTACAGGATAATACACACAGTGATGTCACAGTACAGAGATAATACACAATGTGATGTCACAGTACAGGATAAAAAACACAGTGATGTCACAGTACAGGGATAATACACACAGTGATGTCACAGTACAGGGATAATACACACAGTGATGTCACAGTACAGGGATAATACACACAGTGATGTCACAGTACAGGGATAATACACACAGTGATGTCACAGTACAGGATAATACACACAGTGATGTCACAGTACAGGATAATACACACAGTGATGTCACAGTACAGGATAATACACACAGTGATGTCACAGTACAGGATAATACACACAGTGATGTCACAGTACAGGATAATACACACAGTGATGTCACAGTACAGAGATAATACACACAGTGATGTCACAGTACAGGGATAATACACACAGTGATGTCACAGTACAGGGATAATACACACAATGATGTCACAGTACAGAGATAATACACACAGTGATGTCACAGTACAGGATAATACACACAGTGATGTCACAGTACAGGGATAATACACACAATGATGTCACAGTACAGAGATAATACACACAATGATGTCACAGTGCAGGATAATACACACAGTGATGTCACAGTACAAGATAATACACACAGTGATGTCACAGTACAGGATAATACACACAGTGATGTCACAGTACAGGGATAATACACACAGTGATGTCACAGTACAGGATAATACACACAGTGATGTCACAGTACAGGATAATACACACAGTGATGTCACAGTACAGGATAATACACACAGTGATGTCACAGTACAGAGATAATACACACAGTGATGTCACAGTACAGGATAATACACACAGTGATGTCACAGTACAGAGATAATACACACAGTGATGTCACAGTACAGGGATAATACACACAGTGATGTCACAGTACAGGATAATACACACAGTGATGTCACAGTACAGGATAATACACACAGTGATGTCACAGTACAGAGATAATACACACAGTGATGTCACAGTACAGGATAATACACACAGTGATGTCACAGTACAGGATAATACACACAGTGATGTCACAGTACAGGATAATACACACAGTGATGTCACAGTACAGGATAATACACACAGTGATGTCACAGTACAGGATAATACACACAGTGATGTCACAGTACAGAGATAATACACACAATGATGTCACAGTACAGGATAATACACACAGTGATGTCACAGTACAGAGATAATACACAATGTGATGTCACAGTACAGGATAAAAAACACAGTGATGTCACAGTACAGGGATAATACACACAGTGATGTCACAGTACAGGGATAATACACACAGTGATGTCACAGTACAGGATAATACACACAGTGATGTCACAGTACAGGATAATACACACAGTGATGTCACAGTACAGGATAATACACACAGTGATGTCACAGTACAGGGATAATACACACGGTGATGTCACAGTACAGGGATAATACACACAGTGATGTCACAGTACAGGGATAATACACACAGTGATGTCACAGTACAGGATAATACACACAGTGATGTCACAGTACAGGATAATACACACAGTGATGTCACAGTACAGAGATAATACACACAGTGATGTCACAGTACAGGGATAATACACACAGTGATGTCACAGTACAGGGATAATACACACAATGATGTCACAGTACAGAGATAATACACACAGTGATGTCACAGTACAGGATAATACACACAGTGATGTCACAGTACAGAGATAATACACACATTGATGCCACAGTACAGGGATAATACACACAATGATGTCACAGTACAGAGATAATACACACAATGATGTCACAGTGCAGGATAATACACACAGTGATGTCACAGTACAGAGATAATACACACAATGATGTCACAGTACAGGGATAATACACACAATGATGTCACAGTACAGAGATAATACACACAATGATGTCACAGTGCAGGATAATACACACAGTGATGTCACAGTACAGAGATAATACACACAATGATGTCACAGTACAGGGATAATACACACAATGATGTCACAGTACAGAGATAATACACACAATGATGTCACAGTACAGGGATAATACACACAATGATGTCACAGTACAGGGATAATACACACAATGATGTCACAGTACAGAGATAATACACACAATGATGTCACAGTGCAGGATAATACACACAGTGATGTCACAGTACAGGGATAATACACACAATGATGTCACAGTATAGGGATAATACACACAATGATGTCACAGTACAGAGATAATACACAATGATGTCACAGTACAGGGATAATACACACAGTGATGTCACAGTACAAGATAATACACAGTGATGTCACAGTACAGGATATTACCAGTCTCTTAGTATGACTATGGTATACAGTTTATTACACAGCAGTGTCCATTATGTTATGATGTATTACATGGTTGTCCGTGCAGTTGATGCCGCCATTGCTCGGGGCTTTCTCTCTGATATTCTTCTTGTTTCTCTCAGAATTCAATTTAAGAAAATCAATAAATTTGGTAACCGCAGTCAGGTGAGATGTCTACGGGCAAAGATAAGGGCAAGGAGGAAGATGAGACATTATAATGTGTCTGATTGGTCACAATCCACATGGAGGGCGGCGGCTCTGACCAGACAAGGTCACGACTATAGAGAAGGCTACAGATGGGAGATGACAGGAGAGACCTCGGATATTACACACAGTCATTAGGATAAGTAGTCGCAACATCAAAGTGACGCAGTGAGCCCCAAATATGTCAGGACGCCAAGATATATCTATCAGGATGGAGCAGCTCACAAGGAGTAGTGCGAGACTGGGCAATCCTACAAGTACATGAGAGGATAGATAGATAGATAGATAGATAGATAGATAGATAGATAGATAGATAGATAGATAGATAGATAGACAGGAGATAGATAGATAGATAGATAGATAGATAGATAGATAGATAGGAGATAGATAGATAGATAGATAGATAGATAGATAGATAGGAGATAGATAGATAGATAGATAGATAGATAGATAGATAGATAGACAGGAGATAGATAGATAGATAGATAGATAGATAGATAGATAGATAGGAGATAGATAGATAGATAGATAGATAGATAGGAGATAGATAGATAGATAGATAGATAGGAGATAGATAGATAGATAGATAGATAGATAGATAGATAGATAGACAGGAGATAGATAGATAGATAGATAGATAGATAGATAGATAGACAGGAGATAGATAGATAGATAGATAGATAGATAGATAGATAGATAGATAGATATGTATACGCCTGTGTATTGGGGTCTCCATCATATTATCTCTGTATCTGTAACTATTTCATTCTCTCTTCTATATCCAGATAATCTTGCTCCTTTACCCTCTTCCATCTACCAGACGTCTTCATCTCCAATTCCCCGGACCTTCTTCTTTATACATTTTTCCACTCTTGTTATTCAGGTGTAATTTAGAGAAAATTGTTTCATCCGCTCAATGGAAATAATGACATTTTTGGGTTACGGCTAGACTGTGTCCCATGGCCTGTAGGAGGCGCCGTCTGGAGTCTCTATCCATAATATCAGGGAGGATTGTGGGCTCAGTCAGCAGGCAGGGCCCAGGGATGAGGAGTGGGCAGGGCCCAGAAGACAAGGGTCTCCTCCATCTTCACCCTGGATCCCTGTGGCCATCTCCTGCCATCCTGATCCCGACCGCTGAACCCTAATTAGCGGTTAGGTTTGGGGTGACCAGACCAAGTTACCGCCACGATGTTGCTGCCAAGTAGTGACCTCCACAAATAGAGATGCAGTGATGGAGACTGTCCAGCGGGGGGCGGTGCTGAGGTGCAGCGGTGATAGGTGTGAAAACGGATCTGGGGTCCCAGCAATGGCGGTAAATCTTCCTATTTCTATCTTGAGTGCCCTTTAAATGAAGTCACACGTGAAGACATAGCGGTGCGCTCGCTCTAGATTCGTTGTGACACCTCAGAGACATATAATTGTGCCGCCTCTCACTTAGCTAGTTCTTAAATACCGCACAATCTCCTCCCGAGCGGCGGCCGCTCCTTCACCAGCCGGGCACACTCACCAGGCCCAAGACTTGTCAGAGAAGGTGCTTAATTGTGATTTAGATCTTCCATAATTTGTTCCTTTAAGGCTTCTTGTCACAATGAGTTGTCACCGGGTCACGGTCGTCAAATTAACGCAAATTATCCTAAGAAAGTTGTCGCTTCCTGCAAATTTATAGATCACTGGGTGGCGGCCATGTCTTAAAGGAGCATCTACATATAGTGGCCACACAGGCAGAACTATGGGGACAATAAATGTCTTCCGTACAGTCTCATGTGTACACAATGGCACTATTACTTATCCTCTGTACGACAGTATTATGTGTATGCAATGGCAGTATTACCTACCCGCTGTACGATAGTATTATCTGGACACTATTACACTATTGAATGACTGATGTGTCAATATACAATAGGCGGGGGGAGTGTGGGAACCATTATATTACATGTGAGGGTACTGAGGGGTCCATTATACTACATGTGGAGATACTGAGGGGACATTATAGTATAATGTAGTAGTATAATGTCCCTCAGTGTCCCACATGGAGTATAATGTCTCCTCAGTAGCTCCACATGTAGTATAATGTCTCCTCGGTATCTCCACGTGTCGTATAATGTCTCCTCGGTATCTCCACGTGTAGTATAATGGCCCCTCAGTGCCCTCACATGTAGTATAATGTCCCTCAGTATCTCCACATGTATTATAATGGCCCCTCAGTATCTCCACATGTAGTATAATGTCCCCTCAGTATCTCCACATGTAGTATAATGTCCCCTCAGTATCTCCACATGTAGTATAATGGCCTCTCAGTGTCCACACATGTAGTATAATGGCCCCTCAGTATCTCCACATGTAGTATAATGGCCCCTCAGTATCTCCACATGTAGTATAATGTCGCCTCAGTATCTCCACATGTAGTATAATGTCCCCTCAGTATCTCCACATGTAGTATAATGGCCCCTCAGTGTCCCCACATGTAGTATAATGGCCCCTCAGTATCTCCACATGTAGTATAATGGCCCCTCAGTATCCCCACATGTAGTATAATGTCCCCTCAGTATCTCCACATGTAGTATAATGTCCCCTCAGTATCTCCACATGTAGTATAATGACCCCTCAGTATCTCCACATGTAGTATAATGGCCCATCAGTGTCCGCACATGTAGTATAATGGCCCCTCAGTGCCCTCACATGTAGTATAATGGCCCCTCAGTATCTCCACATGTAGTATAATGGCCCCTCAGTATCCCCACATGTAGTATACTGTCCCCTCAGTATCTCCACATGTAGTATAATGTCCCCTCAGTATTTTCCACATGTAGTATAATGTCCCCTCGGTATCTCCACATGTAGTATAATGTCCCTCAGTATCCCATGAGGGGACATTATACTACATGTGGGGACACTGACGGGACATTATACTACATGTGGGGACACTGAGGGGACATTATACTGCATGTGGGGATACTGAGGGGACATTATACTGCATGTGGGGATACTGAGGGGACATTATACTGCATGTGGGGATACTGAGGGACATTATACTACATGTGGGGACACTGACGGGACATTATACTACATGTGGAGATACTGAGGGGACATTATACTACATGTGGAGATACTGAGGAGACATTATACTACATGTGGGGATACTGAGGGGACATGATACTACATGTGGACATACTGAGGGGACATGATACTACATGTGGAGATACTGAGGGGTCATTATACTACATGTGGAGATACTGAGGGACATTAAACTACATGTGGGACATTGAGGGACATTATACTACATGTGGAGATACTGAGGGACATTATACTTCATGTGGAGATACTGAGGGGACATTATACTACATGTGGGGACACTGAGGGGACATTATACTACATGTGGAGATACTGAGGAGACATTATACTACATGTGGGGACACTGAGGAACATTATACTACATGTGAGGGCACTGAGGGGCCATTATACTACATGTGGAGATACTGAGGGGACATTATACTACATGTGGAGATACTGAGGGGACATTATACTACATGTGGGACATTGAGGGACATTATACTACATGTGGGGACACTGAGGGGTCATTATTCTACATGTGGAGATACTGAGGGACATTATACTACATGTGGGGACACTGAGGAACATTATACTACATGTGAGGGCACTGAGGGGCCATTATACTACATGTGGGGATACTGAGGGGTCATTATACTACATGTGGAGATACTGAGGGGACATTATACTACATGTGGAGATACCGAGGGACATTATAGTACATGTGGGGATACTGAAGGAACATTATATATGTACTGTATGGCAGTATTGTGTCTTCTGTGTGTCTGGGCAACGTATAGCACTGTTATATGTGCACTGTGTGGCAGTATTTCATGTTCACTTATGTCACTGTTACAGTATGCAGCCTCGTACGGTACTATTACACAAGTATGGCGACAGTTTCCGGGTGTCACCCTGACCTCGCGGTTCTCCATTAATCATGGCGGCAGATATATGAATGTAATTAGTTATTTCCACTTCTCTGTTCCTGACATGTATCAATATGGCAGTATTATCCAGATCCATATCTTATCAGGACGTTGCTAGGCAATGCGGCACCATACGTTTACAACTTATAGGCCGGCTGCGAGGCGATTACAGGTAAACGGGGGAAAGTTCATTCCGGAACGTCTGGGAGCCGCTACTGTGTATGAGATGTCGGGACTGGAGACGTAGTTGAGTGTCAGTCTCTGTAAGCTATATTATATATATGATATTGAGACGTACTGACCCCCATTCACACAGCCTGACCAGCTCATTCCACTATGGGGGTGTAGTCAGCCAGTATTGTCAATCAGGGGCCTTGGAAAGCTGAGTAGGGTTTCCGTGCTTTACCCAAAACTTTAAAGTGCCACACGCTTCACTTTTTGAAGTGGTCATGTCCATGATCTGACTAACTCAATGCCATATGGTCGTGAAGTCACACAAGTTTACCTATCAGGAGTCTCAGAAAGCTGGGTGTCAATCTTTAGGATCTGTACCGAGAGCCATATTAGTTATTACTCAGCTTTCCAGAAACCGAATAATGTGAGCAGACTGATTGCGGCTCTCGGGTAGATGTATATATTGGGGGTGTTGCCCTTTAAACATTGCAGCCGCCTGATTTATGGCGGCGCGAGGAGTAATAATATACGTGCCTGTGCAGACTATGCAGAAGATAGATGGCTGCAGCAGATTGTGAGCCGCTTCGGGCCTGGCAGAAGACACCGACTAATACAAGCCGTAGAAACCGCCTGCGGGCGCTGCGCGGGGGAAGAAGCGCGTCCTCACCAGTCTTATACAGGGGAGGCCGAGTAACGGACCATCAATGAACGGCGCTCTTAAAGGGAATGGCTCATTTATTAAAACCAGACAAAATCATCGGTTTATATTTTCTGTCCATGATTATGGGGGCGGCCATCTTGTCTGCTCTGATAACAGCATTTAGTGATCTGCTTTACAGCACAGTCATGGCCATAGGCAGCAATAGACTGGAGCCGACTCATTGAGGTCTATGGGGGAGTTTTCCAGACATGCTCAGTGCAGGGAGGAGGAGGAGCTAAGCTGTGACATCATCTATGGTCAGTAGTGATGTAATGGTGGCTCAGTGGTGTTATCTATAGAGGTGTTATCTTCTATTGTAATCCTGTCTGTGATGTAAATGAGGAGACTGCTGCAAAGAATTGGTCAAGGTGTATTATTAGACTTAGAGGTCAGTAGGTTGTTACACTGCTATAAAGATTTGATTGTGCCCCCTGCTGATCAGGAGAGGCCTCTGTTATTTCCATATGTCCTATATGTCCTATATATCTTAATGGCCAGTCCTCTTCTCTGGATCAGCGAGTCAAATCTATATGAGCGCAGTACGTGGGCTATAGGACTGATAATGACAAGTACCTGGAGGACTGGAGCGGCCGCCATCTTTCAGACATCCAGGGATAACATTTTGTTTCTTTGTATCATTCTCTAACTTGTTTCCTTCTGGGGTTTTATTTGCTTGTATACATACAGTGTATATAGATATATATAGTACAGTATATAGTGACTGCTTACTCCGGGGTCCTTTCCTCCAGATACAATAGGAGAAGCTCCAGGATAGCCCAAAATGTCTTATATAGACATCTGGATACAAAGGGTTGTATGTGAGGTTATAAAGCACAACCCCCGGCAGGGCGTACAGAAGGTGGAATTAGGGCACAATATGATGGAGCCCTATGTGAACAGCTAGCTTTTTTTTTCCGCTAGCTTTTTTTCAGCTAGCAGAAAAAAGAAGCGACATGACCTTTCTTCTGGCGTTTTCCGCCTGAAGAAAGCAATAGAAGTGAATGGGAGGCAAAAACCGCGCGGAAAAAAGCGCTAGCGGTTTTTTCAGCCCATTCACTTTATGGGAGGGGAAAACAGCCTGGTTTTTTTTGGAAGCGGTTTTTACAAAAAAAGCTCCAAAAAAGCTTGGCAAGGTAAAAAAAAAAAAAAGCTTCCTTATTAGGAAGCGGTTTTTTTCAGGACCAAAATAAGCCAGGAGGTTTTTACATGTGAACTAGCCCTCAGACTTCTCCCCATTCCCCTCTCGGTCTCTCAGACTTCTCCCCCTTTCCCCTCTTGCTCCCATACTTCTCTCCATGCCCTCTCTCAGACATCTCCCTACTTTCCTCTTTGATTTTCATTCTTGTCCCAATCACCATCTCTCTCTTTCTCTTGCTCTTTTCTCCATCCCTCCTCTCTCTTTCAGACTTCGCCCCATGCCACCTCACCTATGTAGACTGTCATTACACAGATCGCTCCCATGCCTTCTGACAGACCCTTTGTTATGTACCAGACCTTACACAGACTGCTCCCTAAGCCCCCTCTACCAGACTCTGCCCCATAGCCCCTTCTTACACAGACTGCTCCCTAAGCCCCCTCTACCAGACTCTGCCCCATAGCCTCTTCTTACACAGACTGCTCCCTAAGCCCCCTCTACCAGACTCTGCCCCATAGCCCCTTCTTACGCAGACTGCTCCCATACCCCCTCTACCAGACTCTGCCCCATAGCCTCTTCTTACACAGACTGCTCCCTAAGCCCCCTCTACCAGACTCTGCCCCATAGCCCCTTCTTACACAGACTGCTCCCTAAGCCCCCTCTACCAGACTCTGCCCCATAGCCCCTTCTTACACAGACTGCTCCCTAAGCCCCCTCTACCAGACTCTGCCCCATAGCCCCTTCTTACACAGACTGCTCCCTAAGCCCCCTCTACCAGACTCTGCCCCATAGCCCCTTCTTACACAGACTGCTCCCTAAGCCCCCTCTACCAGACTCTGCCCCATAGCCCCTTCTTACACAGACTGCTCCCTAAGCACCCTCTACCAGACTCTGCCCCATAGCCCCTTCTTACACAGACTGCTCCCATACCCCCTCTACCAGACTCTGCCCCATAGCCCCTTCTTACACAGACTGCTCCCTAAGCACCCTCTACCAGACTCTGCCACACAGCCCCTTCTTACACAGACTGCTCCCCTACCCCCTCTACCAGACTCTGCCCCATAGCCCCTTCTTACGCAGACTGCTCCCTAAGCCCCCTCTACCAAACTCTGCCCCATAGCCCCTTTCTTACAGACTGCTCCCTAAGCACCCTCTACCAAACTCTGCCCCATAGCCCCTTCTTACACAGACTGCTCCCTAAGCCCCCTCTACCAGACTCTGCCACATGGCCCCTTCTTACACAGACTGCTCCCTAAGCCCCCTCTACCAGACTCTGCCCCATAGCCCCTTCTTACGCAGACTGCTCCCCTACCCCCTCTACCAGACTCTGCCACATGGCCCCTTCTTACACAGACTGCTCCCTAAGCCCCCTCTACCAGACTCTGCCCCATAGCCCCTTCTTACACAGACTGCTCCCTAAGCCCCCTCTACCAGACTTTGCCCCATAGCCCCTTCTTACACAGACTGCTCCCTAAGCCCCCTCTACCAGACTCTGCCACATAGCCCCTTCTTATACAGACTGCTCCCATACCCCCTCTACCAGACTCTGCCCCATAGCCCCTTCTTACACAGACTGCTCCCATACCCCCTCTAGAAGACTCTGCCCCATAGCCCCTTCTTACACAGACTGCTCCCCTACCCCCTCTACCAGACTCTGCCCCATAGCCCCTTCTTATACAGACTGCTCCCTAAGCCCCCTCTACCAGACTCTGCCCCATAGCCCCTTCTTACGCAGACTGCTCCCTAAGCCCCCTCTACCAGACTCTGCCCCATAGCCCCTTCTTACGCAGACTGCTCCCTAAACCCCCTCTACCAGACTCTGCCCCATAGCCCCTTCTTACGCAGACTGCTCCCTAAGCCCCCTCTACCAGACTCTGCCCCATAGCCACTTCTTACACAGACTGCTCCCTAATCCCCCTCTACCAGACTCTGCCCCATAGCCCCTTCTTATACAGACTGCTCCCTAAGCCCCCTCTACCAGACTCTGCCCCATAGCCCCTTCTTACGCAGACTGCTCCCTAAGCCCCCTCTACCAGTCTCTATCACATGGCCCCGTTTTATACAGACTGCTCCCTAATCCCCCTCTACCAGACTCTGCCCCATAGCCCCTTCTTATACAGACTGCTCCCTAAGCCCCCTCTACCAGACTCTGCCCCATAGCCCCTTCTTACGCAGACTGCTCCCTAAGCCCCCTCTACCAGACTCTGCCCCATAGCCCCTTCTTACGCAGACTGCTCCCTAAGCCCCCTCTACCAGACTCTGCCCCATAGCCCCTTCTTACGCAGACTGCTCCCTAAGCCCCCTCTACCAGACTCTGCCCCATAGCCCCTTCTTACGCAGACTGCTCCCTAAGCCCCCTCTACCAGACTCTGCCCCATAGCCCCTTCTTACGCAGACTGCTCCCTAATCCCCCTCTACCAGACTCTGCCCCATAGCCCCTTCTTATACAGACTGCTCCCTAATCCCTCTCTCCTGGGCACTTCCATATAGACCTCTCTAAGCCTCCATTGCATAAAAAGTTGCCCCTGCTAACCATTATTGATTGTCTAAATTGCAGAGAAAAGTGGACGGGATTTATTGCGAGGGGACGGGTCCTCCTGGCTCATCTAGACTTGTGACACTACAACCCCCAGCATGCCCTGACAGCCGGTATCTTTACCCGTAAAGCGTTGCGTGCTCACAGACATAGAGCGCTGCAGTATTTCCAGGAGGACAATCTCGATACTGATACGTTGTCACCCTGCGGTGTACACACGAGATGGCCGCGGCGCGCTGTCCTTATTGTTGTGTGCGGCTCAAGTCGTGGCATGATCCGATGATTGTGAGTGTACATAATATCCAGATAACAACTGCAAACAGACACGTCCGCAGAGCCACAGAGCACAGCGGCATGACTGGTGAGTCCTAGGATAGGGGGCGCTAGAGGACCCGCTCCAATACAATACATATGGCGGCCATATTGGATGTGAACAGAAATTTTTGAATCCTTGACTTCTTCAACTTTTTTTTTATTTTAGGGGATCAGGATCCTTTTTGGGATTTGTGTCACAGTCTGTGGCCCACATGGGTGATGAGACGACTTACTCTCCATACTGCTAGTAGTCCAAGGATGTCCGGGAGACTCCTGAAAATTGGGATAACATCCAACGATTGCACCCGTATACTGCTACCTTTCATGGTTTACCCCACCAAAACCCGTACTATGGATTAATTGTCCCCCACAATGCCTCGCCCTAGGATTTTATGCATCCCATGGTATCACCGGGGCCTTGACGTGCCTGCTAGGAAGTAACCGGAGCGTATTTGTTCCCTTTGTGGATATTTGCTCACACACGTGGGTGGATAATGGATGTTGCCTTTCGTCAAGTTGGTTACTACCAGGTTACACAACACGAAAGCTTGGGAGTGGTGATGTCACGAGATCTGCAATGTCATGGGAGCGGTGTAATCTCCGAGGACCAGCTGGGCTCATCCAGTCTCACCAGTGATAGTTTACGTTCCTGAGCACGGTGTGATGGATGGCGATAATATATGAATGAAGTACAGAAGTCCCGAGACTCCACGATAAAGCCCTCGAAATACCGAGTCATCCTCGTAGCAGGATATAGTAGAGTGGGGGTCATTGATAGCTTTATGTCATGGCTACAGTGGGATCATATAAAGGATTAATGCTGCTGGATAATAGCCTTATTTGGATACCATATGGCGGCATTATTTCTGATCTGTGTGATAATATTCAGTGCACTGGATTTTGATATTATTTGTGCACATTATACGGCACTATTTGCAAATAATAACTACGAGGAGGGTATTATATACATGACCTAGTGATGTTATATCAGCACTGCATGTGTTACGTTTTAGCTTCTATTTGGTAACATTTTTTTGCCACTGCTCCCATTCCTACGGTACGGTATGGCGGTATTATTTATAACGTATATTTAAAGTTGCTCCTCGTTAGATGTTAAATTCTATCTGTCTTTACACAAAAAAGCAGAAAACAGCAATAAATTAGTTCTTCTGAATCGCTGGGAATTCTAAAAGGACTTAGATTGAAAGAAATTTCTACGAAAATCCAATGTAAATGGCTGTAACAATAATAGCAGTTTTCTACGTCTCATATCGATGTATTACCCAGGAGGCCTGTGAAATATTCCGACCGCTGCGAACCGCTTGATTAAAGTTACAAACAAGTGAATGTCCCGCGGATTGTGTCATTAAAATGAACAAGGTATTGACAGCCGGAGCGGGGGAGTCTGAGCCCAGATCGCACCGTAATGATCAGAACAGCAATGAAAGGGAGAGAGAATATGAAAGGAATATGTGATCTCCGAGAGCAAATGTATCACAGGTAGATAAAGAGCAACGTACTGTACATAGAAATTATCTGTGGTCACTGACTAGACCTGTGGAGGAATCTCGTCTACCGTATATCACCATTATAACCGCAGCTATCAGCACTGAGTTATATGGTAAAGAATATGTACGTTATACAGAATCCAACTTATTACTCTCAATAGCCTTCACATCACACAAAGAAATCTAAAGAAAGTGGCAAGATACCTGACCGTGGCTAACATATAACTATACAATATACTATAATACTGCTCCTATGTACAAGAATATAACTACTATAATACTGCTCCTATGTACAAGAATATAACTACTATAATACTGCTCCTATGTACAAGAATATAACTACTATAATACTACTCCTATGTACAAGAATATAACTACTATAATACTATTCCTATGTACAAGAATATAACTACTATAATACTGCTCCTATGTACAAGAATATAACTACTATAATACTGCTCCTATGTACAAGAATATAACTACTATAATACTACTCCTGTGTACAAGAATATAACTACTATAATACTGCTCCTATGTACAAGAATATAACTACTATAATACTGCTTCTATGTACAAGAATATAACTACTATAATACTGCTCCTATGTACAAGAATATAACTACTATAATACTACTCCTATGTACACGAATATAACTACTATAATACTACTCCTATGTACAAGAATATAACTTCTATAATACTGCTCCTATGTACAAGAATATAACTACTATAATACTACTCCTATGTACAGGAATATAACTACTATAATACTGCTCCTATGTACAAGAATATAACTACTATAATACTACTCCTATGTACAAGAATATAACTACTATAATACTACTCCTATGTACAAGAATATAACTACTATAATACTACTCCTATATACAAGAATATAACTACTATAATACTACTCCTATGTACAAGAATATAACTACTATAATACTGTCCCTATGTACAAGAATATAACTACTATAATACTGTCCCTATGTACAAGAATATAACTACTATAATACTACTCCTATATACAAGAATATAACTACTATAATACTGCCCCCTATATACAAGAATATAACTACTATAATACTACTCCTATGTACAAGAATATAACTACTATAATACTGTCCCTATGTACAAGAATATAACTACTATAATACTGTCCCTATGTACAAGAATATAACTACTATAATACTACTCCTATGTACAAGAATATAACTACTATAATACTGTCCCTATGTACAAGAATATAACTACTATAATACTACCTCCTATGTACAAGAATATAACTACTATAATACTACTGCTATATACAAGAATATAACTACTATAATACTGCTCCTATGTACAAGAATATAACTACTATAATACTGCTCCTATGTACAAGAATATAACTACTATAATACTGCTCCTATGTACAAGAATATAACTACTATAATACTACCTCCTATGTACAAGAATATAACTACTATAATACTACTCCTATATACAAGAATATAACTACTATAATACTACCTCCTATGTACAAGAATATAACTACTATAATACTACTCCTATGTACAAGAATATAACTACTATAATACTGCTCCTATGTACAAGAATATAACTACTATAATACTACTAGTATGTACAAGAATATAACTACTATAATACTGCTCCTATGTACAAGAATATAACTACTATAATACTGCTCCTATGTACGAGAATATAACTACTATAATACTACTCCTATGTACAAGAATATAACTACTATAATACTACTCCTATGTACAAGAATATAACTACTATAATACTACCTCCTATGTATATGGATATAACTACTATAATACTGCTCTGTAGTTTCAGGCTCCTTTCTCTGGATCTTTACTCGAGCAGTTATTAGACATCTTCTTCCTTCCAGGGTGACTTCTTGCGGGAGGATATATACAGTATATATATGTATATTGGTCACATAGTTATGATCTTACACTGATGGATTGGAGGGGGTGCAGGTTCATTCTTAGGATATACATTAAACTATATGGAGTTTTTACAGGGATTTGTCTTGTCACTGTTTGGCGGTTTACACACGCGAGTTACCATGTGCAGCTATTTAAAGCACAATCTATGCTCCATTTCTTATAAACGAAGGATTCCTGGTAAAATAACATTTTTGTCACTTAGTTCTCTCCTCACACTAATATTTACTTTACTGCAGCTTTAAGGAACCTCGGCAGCATCGCTCTTTATACCGCCATAAATCTCACTTCTCCTGGACAAGCACTTCAAGAAAATAAAAATCGGAATATTTCTGTCCCTATTCGGACTCATGCACGCCTCAGTATTGTAATTGCACCGCTAAGAAGGAGACGTCTTGATCTTCTAGATATCTTAGGATGAATGGACAAGTTACTAATATGCAAATGATAAAAAATTAAAACAAAATATTCCGCACATTTGGATTTGTTCAATATGGGGTGTGAGCGCCCCCCGCAGGAATCCCCACACTTACACATCTTGGCATGTTATCAATGAGGGAGAAGGAATTAATGGTGATCTGAGGAATGTTCTACCACAATGAATATACATGATGTCACCCCACATGGTAATCCTAGGAGGAGAGCCGGTGTTACATTCCCTTGTGGTGACCTCTTTATGGTATTACCCAGGTGATCCAGACCAAATCTATGGCTATCATTGTGTCTTAGACAAAAGCAGGACTTATCGGTGAAGAGGATAGACCTCCATTCCAGGACTCCTCACTGAAGAGGATAGACCCCCAAACCCGATCATGTCACTACAGAGGATAGACCTCCATTCCAGGACTCATCACTACAGAGGATAGACCTCCATTCCAGGACTCCTCACTGAAGAGGATAGACCTCCATTCCAGGACTCATCACTGAAGAGGATAGACCTCCATTCCAGGACTCCTCACTATAGAGGATAGACCTCCATTCCAGGACACATCACTAAAGAGGATAGACCTCCATTCCAGGACACATCACTATAGAGGATAGACCTCCATTCCAGGACACATCACTATAGAGGATAGACCTCCATTCCAGGACTCATCACTGAAGAGGATAGACCTCCATTCCAGGACTCATCACTGAAGAGGATAGACCTCCATTCCAGGACTCCTCACTATAGAGGATAGACCTCCATTCCAGGACACATCACTATAGAGGATAGACCTCCATTCCAGGACTCCTCACTATAGAGGATAGACCTCCATTCCAGGACACATCACTATAGAGGACAGACCTCCATTCCAGGATACCTCACTATAGAGGATAGACCTCCATTCCAAAACTCATCACTATAGAGGATAGACCTCCATTCCAGGACTCCTCACTGAAGAGGATAGACCTCCATTCCAGGACACATCACTGAAGAGGACAGACCTCCATTCCAGGACACCTCACTATAGAGGATAGACCTCCATTCCAAAACTCATCACTATAGAGGATAGACCTTCATTCCAGGTCACATCACAGAAGAGGATAGACCTCCATTCCAGGACTCCTCACTGAAGAGGATAGACCTCCATTCCACGACTCTTCACTATAGAGCAGGGGTAGGGAACCTTTGGCTCTCCAGCTGCTGTGAAACTACAACTCCCAGCATGCTCCATTCACTTCCATGGGAGTTCCCAGAACAGCAGAGCCAGTATGCATGCTGGGAGTTGTAGTTTTGCAACAGCTGGAGAGCCGTACGTTCCCTACCCCTGCTATAGAGGATAGATCTCCATTCCAGGACTCCTCACTATAGAGGATAGACCTCCATTCCACGACTTTTCACTGAAGAGGATAGACCCCCATTGCAGGGCTAATTTCTGAAGAAATATGGCAGTATAACAGTATTAGTTGGGATTTATATGGCAGTATAACAGTATTAGTTGGGATTTATATGGCAGTATTATATTGCCAATATGCCGGCTCCCATTCAAGTCTATGGGAGCTGCTTTTTACGCGCTCATTCTGAACGTGTTTTTACGATCAGAATGAGCGCAGCGTTACATTGTGTGAAAGCTCCTTAACATGGCAAAATAAGCCACTTTACCTGCTGCCTAAAACTCCAATTTATACCCCCAAATCTGCCCTGTCGGAGCCGACGACCATTACAGACAGGTGACTGTGTCTGTTTCTGCAGGACATAGAGAAGAATCCCTCGTAGTCCCGCACCAGGTCCGTCCCTCCAGCCCATATCACTGCATATAATATGCCATTCAGGAGTTTGGAGAACAATCGCCTATTTATAGATGAGAATTTCCCTGTAATCTCTTCTCTTATCTATGGCTGATATATTTGGTTAGTCCGCAGAAGGTCAGAATTTACATGGATTTGTATTATGTAAGACGCGGTAATCTGCTCGGCCCGGCCGCTCTACCTGTAACCTGCCTGCCATCCATTGTGCTGTATTATATTACTTTACATAGTATTATATTGTACTGAGTTTTCTCAGGGAGGGGGAGGAGCTAAGCTGTGACATCATCTATGGTCAGTAGTGATGTAATGATGGGTCAGTGGTGTTATCTATACAGGTGTTATCTTCTATTGTAATCCTGTTTGTGATGTATACAACATTACTGCTGCAAAGTAAACCTCTACAGATTTGGTAAGTATCAGGCTATTTTTAGGCTTAGTGGCCAGAGTGAAAACTGCAGGATTTGATAAATATTGATTTAAAATATTAAAAATCCTGAAAAAAAATCTGTGTAGCATGAAAATTTGGTATAATAATTAGGTGACACTGTCCCTTTAAGCTGGGTGCAGTCCCTGTAAGTCCCTGCATTACACAGGCTGACTACAATAGACAGCATGTAATACCATATTTCACCTATGGGGGCACTGTAAGGAAATTCAACACTTGCTACCAGGTTTCCCTACAGTTGATGGTCCACTGAAGGTCACATCAGAAGGACAATTTGTGGACAACTTATTCTTGAGGGATCCATGCAATCTTAAAGGGATTGTGAAAAGCAGAGGACCCCTTTAAGATGACGGAATTTTGCCTTCTTATAGTGATTTGGAGATTAACCCTGAAATAAAGATGAAAGTCTCCTTTCTGCTCATCTGTTCTTGTAAAGAAGGGAAAAAAAATTCTACTTAAGGAAATATTTCAGCTGTCGAAACAAATCGTCTCTCAGCTGCAGGAGCCGCGGCACACAAAAAACCTCCAGATGATGGACGGGCGGGCGGGCGAGGCTCAGCGCCAATACGCCGCACATTTCTCCTCACATAATTATAACCGTTACACGAGGATCATTAGACGGAATCACAACCATCACTAGGAAAAATAAACAGCAGTGTCAGAGTATACGGCGGTGAGACGGAGGACTGTGATCCCGCGCCAACTCCACCGAGGTGATAAGTCGCCCGCAAAGGGCCCCGGCCATACCAGGGATTACAGAAATAAATGAGCTAGACACAGATCATTACTGACACCTGGACGCCGCTCACTGTTTTTGCCTATTTTTTTCTCCTTTTAAGAAATTTTGTGAAAAAAAATTGTTAAAAATAATCTTGGATGAAGTGCTCAGAACTGTATAATTATCTTACATGTGCAGAGCTGGGGTGATATACTGGGGTCTGGTGACAGTAACCTATCTATCTGCAGGGCTGGGGTGATATGCTGGTTCTGGTGACAGTAACCTATCTATCTGCAGGGCTGGGGTGATATGCTGGTTCTGGTGACAGTAACCTATCTATCTGCAGGGCTGGGGTGATCTGCTGGGGTCTGGTGACAGTAACCTATCTATCTGCAGGACTGGGGTGATATGCTGGGTCTGGTGACAGTAACCTATCTATCTGCAGGGCTGGGGTGATATGCTGGGTCTGGTGACAGTAACCTATCTATCTGCAGGGCTGGGGTGATATGCTGGTTCTGGTGACAGTAACCTATCTATCTGCAGGGCTGGGGTGATATGCTGGGTCTGGTGACAGTAACCTATCTATCTGTATGGCTGGGGTGATCTGCTGGGGTCTGGTGACAGTAACCTATCTATCTGCAGGGCTGGGGTGATATGCTGGGTCTGGTGACAGTAACCTATGTATCTGTATGGCTGGGGTGATACGCTGGTTCTGGTGACAGTAACCTATCTATCTGCAGGACTGGGGTGATATGCTGGGTCTGGTGACAGTAACCTATCTATCTGCAGGACTGGGGTGATATGCTGGTTCTGGTGACAGTAACCTATCTATCTGCAGGGCTGGGGTGATATGCTGGGTCTGGTGACAGTAACCTATCTATCTGCAGGGCTGGGGTGATATGCTGGTTCTGGTGACAGTAACCTATCTATCTGCAGGGCTGGGGTGATATGCTGGGTCTGGTGACAGTAACCTATCTATCTGCAGGACTGGGGTGATATGCTGGGTCTGGTGACAGTAACCTATCTATCTGCAGGGCTGGGGTGATATCCTGGTTCTGGTGACGGTAACCTATCCTAGACTGTATCAGAAATCTATAAACAACTTGATTTTCACAACATAAAAGATCAGAGCTTAGACATAAAATGTCAGGACTTGCCGGTAACGTTTATTGCTGTAAGATAATATAAGAGAGTAGAAGACGAAGACTGCGCCGGCATTTTATGGTGGAGTCAGAGCCGAGACCGTGTGATCCGGAGTCAGGGCTGGAGGTGACGTCACTTTCCGACCTTCAAGGCTGATGACACAACAGGAGTTTTTGTTGCAGAATTTTCTCTAGTTATTTTGTATCCAGACAGGAGAAGACTCGCAGGAAGGAGGAGCTTCCTTTACGGCTCCCGTTTCTGCTCCGTCCACTTCTGGCTCGGGCTCAAAAAAATGCAGCAAAACGTAACGTATGCTGCAGCCTAAAGTGTTAGCTAGAGCCACAGCTGATCTGCAGGGGTCCTTGGTATCGTACCCCCGCAGATCTATTACTGATGACTCATCCTAAGGATAGGAGACCTTTCATGTCCTCATACTTAGGCGGCATTATATTTGTGCTGAATCTGACCCCCGATGCAGGAGATATCGGTGCGGTTACTTTCGGCATCGATACCTCCCCACGGGTTCTAGTATTGTTACTCTTAAAGGGAAGGACACTTCATTGTGGATTGGACACCCTTAATGAGGTGCCCCCAGATATGTATATACTGTCCATGAGGCGGAGATGATCCCGTTCGTTCCCGCGGACATTCGCCACGGTTGCGCGGTCACTACTCGCCCCTCTGTATCAGCTGGGCCCGGCTCTCTCACATCCCGTTGACCTCTCGGTGAAGTTTTCTCAGGTCACATCTTACTTATTGACTTTGCTCTTACTGTTAGTTCTCGGGGACCATTCAGGGTCTTAGCGGGTAAACACGGTGTCTGGTCAGTGACCTGGATCGGGGGGCGCTCTAGCGTAGCGATAGTTACACCCAGGACTAATCTACACGGAACGTGACAGGAGATAGAAGCGATAACAAGTGACTCACTCACAGGAGTCACTGCCAAAATCACTCAACACAGACATCATGGCTGCCCGGACTGTGGACCAGACATCGTAGGAGCACAGGGCGCCATATTGTCTCATAGAAAGGGTTAACAGTGACGGGCGCTAAGGGCCCCTGTGTATACACCAGTATATCTGCAAAGGAAACAATTCATAAGAGGAAGGCGCCCTTTGATTCAGGTGACCCTAACCTATCTATCCACGGGGCTGGGGTCCTTTTGTGTGTCAGTGGGTCCTTGGGGCTTTACGTGGCTGGGGTGTGACCTTTACTTCTGCTCACCCTAAATCCCATATGATAAACCTTCTATAAGACACTTCTATAAGACAATACTATAAGACAATACTATAAGACAATACTATAAGACACAATACTATAAGACACAATACTATAAGACACAATACTATAAGACACAATACTATAAGACACAATACTATAAGACACAATACTATAAGACACAATACTATAAGACATTTCTATAAGACACAATACTATAAGACACAATACTATAAGACACAATACTATAAGACACAATACTATAAGACATTTCTATAAGACAATTTTACACATTTTGACGCCACTTGGTTAATTTTTCATTTTCGTCTCCCGCCGATCATTGATTTTGCCATTAAGCCGTTGAGCGATGCAGGAAATGAAGATTTTTGTTCTCAGGTCGTCCTGCGGTGAAAACGCTCCGGCACTCCTCGGGTATTCATTTCTTCTCCTGCGGAGACGTATCACATCATTATCTATAACATTGAAGGTGTCTTTAAGAAAAATTCAAGGAAAAAGAATTTGTCGGCTCATCAGTTCTGGAATCTTTCTTCCCTGTGCAGCAGCAGTTTATGCTCCAGAGCTGCTCTTCCATCCTCCTCCTCAAACTGCTCTATTTTCTGGTCACCCCATCACTCATCTGCAAAGGAGCACACTAGGGGGTGCACTGTGCAGCATGTAATACTGTGTGGGGGCCACTGTGCAGCATATAATACTATGTGTGGGCTACTGTGGAGCATATAATACTATGTGTGGGCTACTGTGCAGCATATAATACTGTGTGGGGCCACTGTGGGGCATATAATACTGTGTGGGGGCCACTGTGGAGCATATAATACTGTGTGGGGCCACTGTGAGCATATAATACTGTGTGAGGGCCACTGTGAAGCATATAATACTGTGTGGGGCCACTGTGGAGCATATAATAATGTGTGAGGGCCACTGTGGAGCATATAATACTGTATGGGGGCCACTGTGAGCATATAATACTGTATGGGGGCCACTGTGAGCATATAATACTGTGTGGGGGCCACTGTGGGGCAGATTGTTCTGTCTAGGGGGTCCTACTATTTATACCACACAGTATCTGTTTTATAGCAGACATGATATTAGTACAGGCTGTAATAACATTACCGGTCACTATAAATCAGATCATGTGCGATGTAAATAGTGAACATTAATTGTTCATAAGTACTAAGTGCAGAGACCTTCACCTCTCAGTACAAAGTTGTTTGTATTATTGAACGCCCTGTAACACTCCATTTACACGACTGTATTTTGTGGGTCCATAACTGTCGCACAGTATTACGGTTATGTTGCTGTGTTGGCACTTTGCAATGATTTAGTGGGTTTTAGGTTGCAGTTTGGGCACTCGGTCTCTAAAAAGGTTCGCCGTCACTGCTATATACTGAATATTATTGTAAAAGTATACACACCTCCCAGGACCCCTTTCTGCTATATACTGAATGCCACTGTATAAGTATACACCCCCCCCCAGGCCTCTACATATTGATTGGTTCTCATTTACAGTGCCCCGCGGGTCTGCAGAGGGGATTGTGAGAAATTTCGCACATTCCGGAGCCTTCTATAGACCTTGTCACTTTCAGATTCCTGTTAATTTTTTAGATAGATTACGGGCAGCTATTACCCCCCTGCCCCCCCTCCCCCTTCCCGGCCCGGGGTCACATGATACTTACCGAATCCTAAAGCCTGTCCATAAATCATATAAATCTCTCACGTCTAGGTATTACGTCCTAGTGTATACAGCGCCGGATGTTTTATCAAGTACAGTGTGTGCAGGCGCCAAACCCGGAAACGCAGGCGCCAGAGTGGAGAGAACTTGGTGGAACTACAAGTCCCAGGAGGCTTCATTGCTTTTTATACATATTCACACATTTTCTACCAAATACAGACTGATACTTATTATTAATATTATTATTTATTGTAGGTAATGTTTCGTGTTCTATTATGGGATAATTGGCATTGTCAAGATACTGGAAACCGTCAGCAATTCTGAACAGAGAGGACGGGGTTAATGAAGGCGCATTTTGGGAAAACTTCTGCAGATGAGGACTGGGCTGTCTAGACAACTGACCTAGGGTACAATAGATAATTATTAATATTATTATTTATTGTAGGTAATGTTTCGTGTTCTATTATGGGATAATTGGCATTGTCAAGATACTGGAAACCGTCAGCAATTCTGAACAGAGAGGACGGGGTTAATGAAGGCGCATTTTGGGAAAACTTCTGCAGATGAGGACTGGGCTGTCTAGACAACTGACCTAGGGTACAATAGATAATACTGACACTCTCCACTTGTTACCTACCTGCTATAATGTACCCAGACCTATAGCCGAGATCTATCGTACTTTGTTACCTGCAGTATTGTGACTAGGTTACAGTATATAGCCGTGACCGGCAAATCCATCATTACATGACTTTTGTGTATGTTTTGGCCATGGCTTATTTCTTAGAAGCAGCAGAATTGTCCACCCCACCGTCCATAGACTCCCCGCAGTACACAATGGCTCTAGTTTACAAATAGTCTAAACTGAGATAGTCTGATGCTACACCAGATTTGCCACAGTGACTGATACTACACCAGATTTATCACAGTGACTGATACTACACCGGATTTATCACAGTGACTGGTACTGCACCAGATTTATCACAGTGACTGATACTACACCGGATTTATCACAGTGACTGGTACTACACCAGATTTATCACAGTGACTGATACTACACCGGATTTATCACAGTGACTGGTACTGCACCAGATTTATCACAGTGACTGATACTGCACCAGATTTATCACAGTGACTGATACTAAACCGGATTCATCACAGTGACTGATACTACACCAGATTTATCACAGTGACTGATACTACACCAGATTTACCACAGTGAATGATACTACACCAGATTTATCACAGTGACTGATACTACACCACATTCATCACAGTGACTGATATTACACCAGATTTTTCACAGTGACTGATACTACGCTGGTTATATCACAGTGACTGATACCACACTAGATTTATCAAAGTGACTGACACTGGAAGACAAATCTGGCATATCTTCAGACTCAGAAACGTATAAGTGTAAAACTCCGCTTCACCAGGAAGAAATTCAATCCATCACAGTGACTGATACTACACCAGATTTATCACAGTGACTGATACTACACCAGATTTATCACATTGACTGATACTACACTGGATTTATCACAGTGGCTGATACTACACCAGATTTACCACAGTGACTGATACTACACCAGATTTATCACAGTGACTGATACTACACTGGATTTATCACAGTGACTGATACTACACCAGATTTACCACAGTGACTGATACTACACCGGATTCATCACAGTGACTGATTCTACACCTGATTTATCACAGTGACTGATACTACACCAGATTTACCACAGTGAATGATACTACACCAGATATATCACAGTGACTGATACTACACCGGATTTATCACAGTGACTGATACTACACCAGATTTACCACAGTGAATGATACTACACCAGATTTACCACAGTGACTGATACTACACCACATTCATCACAGTGACTGATATTACACCAGATTTTTCACAGTGACTGATACTACGCTGGTTATATCACAGTGACTGATACCACACTAGATTTATCAAAGTGACTGACACTGGAAGACAAATCTGGCATATCTTCAGACTCAGAAACGTATAAGTGTAAAACTCCGCTTCACCAGGAAGAAATTCAATGCAGATCCGAAGTAAATATATAAAATGTAACTTTTATTGTTGTCCATCCATTAAAAAACTGTTACAAAATGACTGCATGGTGTGTCTTGTCATTGCAATGGCTAATATGATATCTTCCGACTGTCTAGTCTACATTTATACCTCCTTTTAGTTTACTTATTTTGTGCCAGAATTTTTCAACAATATTTTGACACAATCTAGAGATAGATAGACAGATAAATTTAGATAAAATTAGATAGATGGAATTCATTTAATTGATTTTTCTCTATAATTGTAAAAGTTTTTTTTTAATGATTTTCTCTATTTAAAAAAAAACATGTATTGTATAAAACATTTCCTCTATTTTTGTAAAACTTTCATTGTGTATTAGAATTGCTCTATTTTTGTAAACCTGTAAGATTATATCATAGACAAACCAGACCTGGACCTTAAAGGAGATCGTGAAGAGGCTCCACTTACAGACTATGACATTTTAGGATGCATTTTTGTTAGATGGTCTGATAACAAGATATATGTAGAATATCCCATTGCCGTGATCTGCAGCAATCATCTGTAATTTAGTGGCAAGGTTTCTGTTCTCCTGCAGCGCCACCACAGGGGAATCTAAGTATTACATAGTTTCTTTGAATTCAATAGATGTGCCCGATCCTCCAGAGAGATGAATTACTTTTTATAGCCAGTCTTTGTTTTAGGTACCCCTAAAATCTTATATAACTACCCCTGATCCCCCTAAACACAACTAGATGGGTGTTTCATTTCAATTATGGGAGAACCGATAAGTGTCCATGACCCAATTTGTGCTTCTTAGTTCAGGAGACACAAAAAGACTGCACAGGTTGAAATCCAAAATTGATACATGGTCTCCAAGATATGGTATGGTCTACCAAAACAAAATATGCCATGCTATAAGAAACGTTGAAGAGCCTGGGAACCAAATTGCCGCATATTTCAAAAAAGTTGAGGCCCAGAAGTGTTTAGACAATCTAGATCGTGTCTGTTCCTCCTTAGCCAGGTGCCTGCTATTGGTTGTACCTAATTTGGCTTCCTTATCTTGATTGCTTGTGCTACACCACTTAGTACTGTCCTCTGCCTTGATACTGAAGAACCACTTGTCTCCTGATATTGCCATTGACATATCTTCTTGGATCTGACCCTTTGGTTGTTAGTGGAAATCCATGTGTCTCCTGATTTGGGATCTGATGTTACCTCTCGGAACTGACCCTTTGCGCCAAAATGACTATGCTATGCAGGTAATGGTATATATCAATGTTTATAAATAGGGAACCCTAACTCAGTGCCTTTATCTATACACAGTATACAGTAAAAAGCTGTACACCCTGCAGTATTTTTATTTATAATATGACCTAGGCCAATGTATGTCTGTACTGTGCCTTATAGTGCCCAAATATCAGCATAATACAGGATGATATCCAAATAACAGTGCCATGTGCTGGACAAACAGTGATGTCACCACTATAGTGTGCACACATATACTGTACAGTGCCTATGTAGTACTGCCACACCATGCCTGAGTAAGTGCTGACATCCAATGCTCAAATAATTCCACCATGCAGTGATCAAATGATGACCCCATACATTAACAAATAATATCAACAGATGTTGCTAAAATACTATCAGGGCTGAAGTGATACTGTCATAGAGTACTCAAATAAAACCACCATACATCACCGCATCCATGCTGAAATAATACTACTATACAGTGCTACAATAATAAGACAATACAATATTCCTATACACTACTCAAAAATACCATCATACAGTGCTCTAATAATACCTCCATACAGTAATCAAATAATACCACCATACAGTGCCCCGTTAATAAGACAACACAATGCTCCAATAATGTCTTATACAGTACTCAAACAATACCACCCCATGCTGTTCCAATAACACCACCATACAGTGCTTCACTAATGCGTCCATACACTGCTTCAATACCGCCACATAGTACACAAATAACTCCATCACACGTTGTTCGAATAATACCATGAAGATTTGTGTTGGGGTTACACACCCCATAGGGCGCCCCAGTCCCCTTCCTTCTGTATTAGCAGAAGGATAATACCACTGTAGGTCTTCTTGCCTAGTGTAGATACCGATGCCACCACCTTGTGTGAACTCGGCCATGTGACCCGCGGGGATCTATATGGATGTCCCAACAGTAAACAGTCACATAACCCGCGATCATTAGCAAGTGTGAGAACAGAATCTGGAGGCGCCGGGGATGGGAAGACGGAATGTTCTAGCACGACTCATAGTTTGCACTTCTCAGGATTAATGCTAAGAAAACACCGTTCTACAAACGTATAAATCACCCTCCGCCACACACCCATCCGAGCGACGCAAACCAAACAGGGCGCAGGACCACTATATCCTTGTGGTAACTCGAATGCCATTGATCGATGTGAGAGCGCCACTGTCATCTGTGTGGCGATACCTGGTACTGCATCTCTTCATTTCATTTCAAAAGCACATTTTTGGATAAAAATTGCCAGACCATCCTCCTGTCTCCATTTTTTTTTTTGTGCCACCGCAATAAGCAAGCCTTATCTGTAGTCTTAGCTTAGACTTCTGGCTCACCAACAACTGGCTAGATACCACTAGTGCTCCAGTTTGGCTCTGTGACTCCTTGCCCCTCAACTCCCCTGTTTGCCCCTTATTCCAATTCTGTGCCAGACCTTTCTGGATTTCACCTGCACCTTTTGGCTCATGCTGGGCTCTCCTAAAGAGGACATTTCATCACCTCCATCAACTCAAGCTCCTCTTACAATCGCCCCTCCACTGATTCCAGCACAGTTGGAATTTTTTCTCTAGCCCCCACCGTTCCTGAGCAATCCGTGTTAGTAGTTTTGGTGCCTGATATCCTACCTAGACTCTCTAATGTCCAGTGGGTGGTGTCCATTGCCCCCTCTTCCTGTCTTATATCACCCACTTGACATGAGGGAGTCTAGTCAGCATATCAAACATGAAAACTAACAGAACTGATTGCTCAGGAACAGTTGGGACTAGAGAAGAAATTCCAACTGTACTGGAATCAGCGGAGGGCCGACTTTTAAGGAATGTAAAGAGCTTGAGTTGGTGGAGATGATGAAAGGTCCTCTGAATGGTCCCTGTTAGACCGTGTAACGTATTTGTCAGGGGTGACTTGGAAATTGTGACAGCCCTAGGTGTAATACAGACGCCACATCTGATGTCTGTGCATTTTATATATAGACATAGACCTGTAGATCATCATTCTGCTCTGGTATCTGGCCATTGTCTGAGATGCCCAGGGGTGAGGAGGTCTGCAGGAGCCGGCAGAGGTGAGGATACTGTCAGGACATGGCCGCTCTCTTGGACATCCGGCAGTGTCCTGCACTGGTCAATCAGGGGGCCAATGTGCTGGTAGGGTTTGTATGCCAGTCTTCATTTCCTCCCTAGTAGTCAGTGTCTGCCGGGTGCCAGGTTATTTGTGCAGTCCGCGGGGACCTGTCAACGCTCCCTTTGTTCTCAGAAAAACAATGTACGGCTTGTGATAAAATTTAGAGTAACATTTGCCCTGGCGCCGTGCCCGGGGCCTTGCCATACAGACACAAGGAATCTGGGCAGGTGGATTAGACAATGATGGAAAAAGAACGCCGTCACTTTAAGAGAAAAGGGCATGTCCATCCGAAACCAAAACAATCCCAAATACACGAAAACCCTTACGCCTTCCTCTTCTGTCAGATTATAAAGTCTATTCATCCGTTCCTAGGAAAGCTGAGTGACGAGCGAGACGGCCTCCATTACAACTCATTCAAGTTTCCTACCTACCATTTTAGGGGGTGCCTGTGTGGTTGGGGGTCAAGAAAAATGTGCAGGGAGGGGCTAGCATTATGTATCCTGTGCTTTCGGGATTATGAATACAATGCCAGACTGACAGTGAAGACTGACACTCAATATGTTATTTTTATTTACCCCTCCGGCCGAGTCTTGTTTGCTGCATTTTTTGTCCATTGACCACAATAAGCTGGGTGACAACCCCTATAGACCCTGTAGGCTGTATCCGACATTTGTCGCTTAGATACCGCCGCTTTCCTTCTGAGCAGCGAGGTGCGGTGTTAGCGCTCACACGCGGGTCAATATTGACCTATAGGAAGACAAATTATTACATTTCACAACAACCAGGCACAAATACTACAAGACAAGTCCAAGGGAGCGGCCGCCATACCCCGGACACCTGCGAGACAACAACACAACGGCCATCACGTATCGAAACCGACCCAGAGAAGAAACGTCTATATCAACTATACTATGGGTAGCACGTGGATGCCTTGCTTGCTCATATACATAAAGGACCAGAGATTCTGATATCTGAGTGTCCATTGTCGGCGAAGAACACGTCTAATAAAGTTATTAAAACCTATACAGACAAAAGGCAGAGGGGTTGCCAATAGCAGCCAATTAGATTGTTACTTTCTGTTTGTCAGAAATGAAAGCAGGAATCTGATTGGTTGTTTGGGAGATATTCCATATTTGCCAATATCCAGTCCCCCCATTATTGTGCCCCGCCCCCTTGGATGTGTACTCCCACTTTTGCCCTGTATTTGGGACGTGACTGGCATATAAATGGGCCGAGCCACATGTAATACGACAGCCTAGAGCGTTCTTACAGGCCCGGAGGTCGGGCGACCCTTCTAGTTGAATTTCTTCCACATCTGGCCCAGACCACCATGATGGCTGTACAGTTACAACAGAGACATCTTCGCTCCCTCACATTTGGGCAACACGGCCATTTCTCTTGTTGTCAGAGTTAGCTTGTAGGAAACAAGGAGATCCGCATACGGAAAACCATCAGAGAACTTACGACGTTGCTTCTTTCTTTATTTTTCGTTGCGTTGGAACAATAAAACAACAAGTTGCAAAAGTTTACACACCCTGAAAGGTGAACGCCAGTCCTTGAGGGGTTAACCTACGTGCCCGCGTTATTATTACCCCCCTATAAATTACCCGCTGCACATTTATAGGGATAGATAAGGCAGGATTATTAGCCGGCTTGTGTGATAAAGGAGGGGACGGCGCCCAATGTTTATCTTTTTGCGCACTTTATTAATGACCATGTGATCAGCGGGACGCAGACGCCGCCATACTAGAATTTTTAGCCTGCGGTGGTTTGTAGTTGATGCCTGCCCTCTAGTGCAACATGGGAAGAAACTGAGAGCGAGATCGCAGTCACCGTATCTGGCGATTGACATGGCGGCAAATATTGTATCCGCATCTCGGTGGACTTTGTTTGCCTTTAGTGTAAAATCAAGATCTCTGACAACTGTCAGTGAACAGAATCTCACCCGGAGCAGGGGGGTCACCGGGGGCCACAGCAGCAGCAGCAGCATGGATGTGACTATATAAATGTAGAAATAATCCGATAATCCGTTAGGTGGCGGCTGATTAACCCCGAACGGTCATTACAATTCCAAAAACTCTCCTGACATTGTCACTTTCTTATATTGCAGGTTTTGAATTGATGGCTCAGATAAATATTCCTGGCACAAAACTCCAGACAGAGGCTTCTGTGTATTCTACCCCGTTATCCTCCCCAGTAACCTTGTATCCCGCTCT